>NC_054481.1:2946446-3113946 GCF_017639515.1 Carcharodon carcharias | reverse complement strand
CTACCTTAGGCAGGGTGATTTCCGGGTGGGGAACCTGTGGATGAGTAGCAGGCTTTCCGTTTGAGCTTTCTGGAATGTGCCCAATTAGAAACCCACCTCCAGGATCGCTGTCCAATTAGGGATGGTGGGTGGAATGGTGAGATTTTGATTACGCATGCAGGGCTTACAGAACTTTGCTGCAGCCCTTCACAGAGGCTGCACAGGGAGCTGTGCTGTGGTGATTTGGAGGGGCCATTTCTGAAGAAAAGGATGGAGCCAGGGAAGGAATGTTGTCTGGCTGAAGTGTGAAAGTCTCTCGTTCAGGAACTGCCAGCAATTCCCTTACCGAGACCATTATCATGAATACCAGCCTCAATGACCTGATCCTGTCATCACATCCCTCTGCTTATGGCTGACCGCAGCCTTGCTGCTTTCCCCCTGGATACGACTGAGTACATGTCACTTGCTGGCCTCAGTGACTTCCCACTGTGCACTCACCTGCTCGGCGCTGCCACATGTCCCGCATTCTGCATGCGACTCATCTGTTCTTGGAAAGTAGTCACTGCAGGCACAAAATTTCTCTCAATCCTCCCCTTACCCGCTTCAATTGCTTTCCCACCGCTGTAGCTGTGTTGTTGACAGCTCTCAAACCATCCCTGGGAAATCTGGGAGGAGGCGGAATGACATTGAGGTACCAGCCTGGAAGCCTTTTCTCCAATTTTTCCAGTGCACCCACCCACATCCCCCTCCCCCCGCCCCCCACACACCCCTCCCACCACCCAGCTTGGGAAAACTCCACTCTTACCACCCCTGCCCCCCCCAACTCCCACCCCTGGGATTCTCAGAGAAAATAGAAAATTAGATTGCATTGGCGTAGGCAGTGGGTTTGTAGGGCTTAGGACTTTGCTACGTTTTCCCTCCATATGTGACTTTTCCTCAGCCTGGATTCTCACCCTCGAGTCAGGAGCCCAGAGTCGAGGAAAGTGCTGACTGCACAAACCCCACCCCAGAGAAGCTGCCACAGGTAGCCTGAGTTTGGTTCTGGTGGAGGGGGGGGGTGCTGGGGTCTAATGAGAGTCGTGCCCACTGGTTCTGGAAGTAGTGGCGAGGCGGAGGTGGGTCCAGCGTGGGCTGGGTGCCTCGGTTGTGAATTTAAGGAGGTCCAATTGTGAGGCAGGAAGCGGACAGTGTTGCTGCTATGGTTTGGAGGAGACTTCATTGAGCAGTCAGGTGAGTGCAAACTGATAGTTGTCCAGCCGGTTGTTGACACTGGAACAGATGGCTCATCATGGGCTTTCCATAGGAAAATATAGTAATTGCTGCTGCCCATTCACATTGTAATGAAGGAATACACTCAACCGCTTTAAGGATGGAGAGTTATAAGACACAGATGTGGAGATGACAACATCTTGGCAACATTAGCTGCTCATGATATCCTGCTTTGACAGAGATGACTATTATGCCTCGGGGTGTCTGGTACACACCATAATTTGCACCATGAACCTGCCACTCTTCTATCAGTGTGCAGCCATTCAACTGACATCGACCAGCTCCCTCACAGCTGTACCCTGTCCTGACACCACAGTGTGGTTCAGAGGGATTAAGCCAGTAGGATAGTTAGCGGGTGGGAGCACAGCATGCCGTCTGGGAATGGCAGCAACAAAATCCCCACTGCCGTGCAATTGCACAGAACGAGGTTCACCCAACCACATCACTACCTGTAGTCACTGATGAGATAGAGGACATGCTTAGTCTACATGTCGCTGGGCTAGTAATCCAGAGACCCAGGGCAATGCTCTGGGAACCTGGCTTTGAATCCCACCACGGCAGATGGTGGAATTTGAATTCAATGAAAATCTGGAATTAAGTCTGATGATGACCACAAAACCATTGTCGACTGTTGTAAAAACCCACCTGGTTCACTAATGTCCTTTAGGGAAGGAAATCTGCTGTCCTTACCTGGTCTGGTCTACAGCAATGTGGTTGACTCTAAAATGCTGTCTGGGCTTTAGGGATGGGTGATAAATGCTGGCCTGGCCAGCAACACCCACATCCCATGAACGGATAACAAAAAAACACACATGTCTGTGAGACTGGTCAGAGCTGGATACCTTAAGAGCATTTTTGATTTATATTTTTCATGCCAGAATGTCTTAGCGAGGAAAGAGTGGAGAAGGAGTGGGAGGGGCTGTGGCCCACTTCAGTGACCAGAACCTCCAGACCTGATGGAGGAGGTCCAGAGATGGCAAGAAATATTGTACCAAATTGGCTGCTGGAACCCACCTACAACCACAAAGAGGGAATGGTGCGATATAGCAGCTGCTGTGAGTGCAATTGACCCAAGAAGCACATGGTATCAATGAGGAAAGAGGTTCTGCAACCTGCTGCACTCTGGCAAGGGGTTTGTTCAGCACAAACACACTGAGGTACAAGCTTTCACATCTGAATGCTGCAGATAAAGTGGCACATACCTCTCCTATAGCTGGCTGTTTGTATGTCCTCTAGATGCACACAATAGAGATGTGAACGAGCATTGTGATGCACTGACACATTCAAGAGATATCTCCCTGGCAGCACTAAAAATTAGGCTAGCAATATTTTATGTTGTATTTGCAGCTGAAGAGGGCCCAGAATGCCAGGGGGATGGCTGGTCTGGGGGTGGGAACAGAAGGCTGCGGGCAATTCCGAATGTTAAGGAGATGAAGCCAGCTCTTTGCCCACCACCCTGTTGGTGATGGGGAATCACCCAGAGCAGTTGATGCAGGTGGTGGTAAAGGCAGTTTGCAACATGGTAGTAATGGTGGAGGTTACGCTGTTAGTGTGCACAGGAATGTTGACATGAGAGGCAGTGCAAGGATGGGGTTGCTTCATGCCGGTAGCACGAGAATGGTCAGAGACAATGATTTGCAGCAGAGCACGCTTTCACAATGTGAAGGGCTATACCTAAATAACTCCATTTGTGTTTCACACAGGTTCCAGCGCTGCACATCCACCCCCTTACCTCACCCCTCTCCCCCGGGCCACCTCATCCCTCAGGCATCAGGAGGAGGAAGAGATGTCTGTGGAGGCAGCATCCCATCTTACCGGCCCACGCTCTACCAACACAGATTTATTTTTTTTTATTTGTTCGTGGGATGTGGGCTTCGCTGGCTGGGCCAGCATTTATTGCCCATCCCTAGTTGCCCTTGAGAAGGTGGTGGTGAGCTGCCTTCTTGAACCGCTGCAGTCCATGTGGTGTAGGTACACCCACAGTGCTGTTAGGGAGGGAGTTCCAGGATTTTGACATTGAAGGAACAGCGATATATTTCCAAATCAGGATGGTGAGTGACTTGGAGGGAAACTACCAGGTGGTGGTGTTCCCATTTGTCTACTGCCCATGTCCTTCTAGGTCGTAGTGGTCGTGGGTTTGGAAGGTGCTGTCGAAGGAGCCTCAGTGAGTTTCTGCAGTGCATCTTGTAGATGGTACACACACTGCTGCTACTGTGTGTCGGTGTTGGAGGGAGTGAATGTTTGTGGATGGGGTGCCAATCAAGTGGACTGCTTTGTCCTGAATGGTGTCAAGCTTCTTGAGTGTTGTAGGAGCTGCACTCATCCAGGCAAGTGGGGAGTATTCCATCACACTCCTGACTTGTGCCTTGTAGATGGTGGACAGGCTTTGGGGAGTCAGGAGGTGAGTTGCTTGTTGCAGGATTCCCAGCCTCTGACCTGCTTTTGTAGCCATGGTATTATGCAGTTCAGTTTCTGGTTAATGGTAACCCCCAGAGTATTGATAGTGTAGGATTCAACGATGGTAATGTCATTGAATGTCAAGGGGAGATGGTTAGATTCTACGTTGTTGAAGATGGTCATTGCCTGACACTTGTGTGGTGTGAATGTTACTTGCCACTTGTCAGCCCAGGCCTGGATATTGTCCAGGTCTTGCTGCATTTGGACATGGACTGCTTCAATATCTGAGGAGTTGTGAATGGTGCTGAACATTGTGCAATCATCAGCGAACATCCCCACTTTGACCTTATGATGGAAGGAAGGTCATTGATGAAGCAGCTGAAGATGGTTGGGCCGAGGACACTACCCTGAGGAACTCCTGCAGTGATGTCCTGGAGCTGAGATGACTGACCTCCAACAACCACAACCATCTTCCTTTGTGCTAGGTATGACTCCAACCAACAGAGAGTTTCCCCCTGATTCCCATTGACCTCAGTTTTGCTTGGACTCCTTGATGCCACACTCGGTCAAATGCTGCCTTGATGTCAAGGGGAGTCACCCTCACCAGCACATCGGAAGGATGTAGCGCAGCTGTGCAGTCTGTAGCATGGAGTAAAGGATACCATATCAGAGTGTGGAAGGAGGTGTCAGAGCCAGAGGCACCTGTGCACACTCCCCCTTAGATGAGGCTTGAAATTCACCACGATACTCCAGTGGGCACGAGTGCGGAGCCTCGGGAGCCACCATTTGGGCACAGTATTTGTCGAATCAAGAGCAGATGTGAGAACATCTGACGGAGTTCCCTGAGACAGTGGGAGCTCTTGGATTGCGAATGGAGGAGTCAGTCCATCGCTGTCATGAGCTCCCCATTGTCCCGGGGGCTCAACCACATGAGCTCTGACCATGAGAGGTTGGCCAATCTCAAGGATAGGCACATACAGCAACACTCAGACTGGATGCAAGAGCAGCATCTCGAACAGGAAAGGTTGCAAGCCTCCTTCAGTAGCCCGGAGCAGTCCACTCAGAGTATGAGCGCTGACATCCACGGAGTACATGAGTTGCTGAGCACCTTTAACAGGACGGTTGCACTGTTGGCCCAGTGGTTGCTGGATTGGGTGACTGCTGCGCATGAGCAGCCAGCCCCATCAACCCTACCTGAAGGGGAACCCAGGGCTGCGGAGGTCTCTCTGAGGAGGGTGAAGGTGCTGAGTGGTCCTCAGTACCCTCATCTTCCTCCACCTCCCCGGCCCCTCCGCCAGAGCCCTCATCTTCTCCACGTGTGTCACTGACCCTCGCTGCCCATTCAGAGATGGAGAAGCTGCAGCCTGAAGGAAATCCCCACAGGGCCCCTGTACAATGAGGCCAGACACCACAGTCCTCAATACCCTATAGGAGAAGTGAGCCGCCTGCCTCCACCTCCTCTGAGGCAACATGGGGGCATTTTGTAGGAGTGTGAGTGAATGTGCGGCGATGTCTCACCAAGCACACTAATGGGTTCACCATGGTTACACCATCACTTTGTACATAACACTATTAAGCACCTTAATACATAAATCATATTGATCACTATGGTCAAAAATACCTCGGTCTGCTTTGTACACTAAAAACCTGAATGAGAATGAAACCAGAGGCCAGTTAGCTTGACGTCTGTCGTGGGAAGCTATTAGAATCAATCTTTAAGGAGATTATAGCTGGGTACTTAGAAGATCTCAAGACAATAGGGAAGAGTCAGCATGGTTTTGTGAAAGGAAAATCATGTTAGCCAATTTATTGGAGGATTTTGAAGGACTAACATGTGCAGTGGATAAAGGGGTGCCTGTAGACATGCTGTACTTGGATTTCCAGAAGGCACTTGATAAGGTGCCACATCAAAGGTTATTACGGAAAATAAAAGCTCATAGTGTAGTGGGTAACATAGTAACATGGATAGAAGATTGGCTGGCTGGCAGAAAGCAGGGAGTATGCATAAATGGGTCTTTTTCTGATTGGCAGGATGTGATGAGTGGAGTCCCGCAGGGGTATGAACTGGAGCTTCAACTTTTCACAATTTACATCAATGACTTAGATGAGGGGAGTGAAGACATGGTAGCTAAATTTGCAGAAGACACAAAGATAGGTAGGAAAGTATGTTGTGAGGAGGACATGAACAGATGGATATAGGTAGGTTGAGTGAGTGGGCAAAGATCTGGCAAATGGAGTTTAATGTGGGAAAATGTGAAGTTGTTCACTTTGGCAGGAAGAACAAAAAAGCAGAGTATTACTTAAATGGCGAACAACCGCATAATTCTGAGGTACAGAGGGATCTAGATGCTCTAGCATGAGTCACAAAAAGTTAGTATGCAGGTACAGCAAGTACTTTAGAAGGCTAATGGAATGTTATCCTTTATCACTAAAGGAATTGAACATAAAAGTAAGGATGTTATGCTTCAGTTATACAGGGCATTGGTGAGACCACACCTCGAGTACTGTGTACAATTTTGGTCTCCTTATTTAAGGAAGGGTGTAAATGCATTGGAGACGGTTCAGAGGAGGTTTACCAGATGGATACCTGGAATGAGTGGGTTGTCTTATGAGGAAAGGTTAGACTGACTGGGCTTGTTTCCACTGGAGTTTAGAAGAGTGAGGGGTGATTTGATTGAAGTATACAAAATCCTGAACAGCCTTGACAAGGTGGATGTGGAAAGGATGTTTCCTTTTGTGGGTAAATCCAGAACTAGGGAGCACTGTTTTAAAATTAGGGGTCACCCTTTTAGGACAGAGATGAGAGAATTTTTTTCTCTCAGAGGGTTGTGTGACTTTGGAATTCTCTGCCTCAGAACGTGGTGAAGGCGGGGCCATTGAATATTTTTAAGGCAGAGTTAGACAGACTCTTGTTAGGCAAGGAAATCAAAGGTTATTGGGGTTAGATGGGAATGTGGAAATTGAAACACAAGATGATCAGCCATGATCTCATTGAATGGCGGAGCAGGCTCGATGGGCTGAATGGTCTACTCCTGTTCCTATTTCTTATGTTCGTATGTTCAAGTGCACTTCAAGTATGAGTGCTGGGTTTAAGGCTGTCACCCACATGTGAGTGTTATGTAGCCAACTACTTGGATGCTCTGTAGGTCAGGATGTCATATATGCTCCAGAGATGAAAACTTATCAGCTCTCCCCACTACTTTGGAAGCCTTTGCCCTCCAGGTAGTAAAGGCTGTGCTTTGTAAGGGATCTGAGGGATATGACATCATTGCATGTTGCAGATGTCGCAAACTCTTGAAACTGGACTCTGGAATTGAGGATAATGTGGAATCCAAGGAGCTGGTTTACCCCAGATGTGGCCTCACCCTGTGCAATATGCATCAGCTACAACATTTAGCACATGATTGTAGGTATTGGCTGTGAAGTCCTGCTTCCTACTGGCACTCTCAGCTTAGTGGGCATGGTTTAATTATGCACAGTGTGGTGTCTTTGCCACCTCATTGACAGCCATTGGCAGATATATGAAGGGTCCAGGTTGTGTAGGGCTTCTCAGGCTGTGTTTGTGAGGTATGTTGAGGCCAAGTATTCTGATGGTGATGGTTTCAGCCACATTTATGTCACCGACTGTAATTTTTTGCCGTTGGCTTTCTCCCTTGTTGGAAATGGACATCTCCCTGAGCAACTGCAGCTTCCAATTTAAAGGTTTATTTGTGGAAGTTGCTCACCAGGGACTGGCTGATGATAAATTGTAACTGTATGTTTTACCTTCATCTGTCATCTTTGTGTATATGATGGTGTGTTGAGTCAAGTGAGTGAAACGTTGTGTTTTAAATCTCAGAGGCAAGTGTCTGATAATAAATAACCTTATTTATTTTTTACAACTTACAAAACCTTGGTTGCTGGGATTATTTACATTGGGACAATTACTCTGAGGGTAAGAAAACACACACCTTTTACATACAAACATATTAATCATGGGTGATAAAAAGGAAAACATTAATTCTGTCTGTGATTACAGTATATGTGAAAATCCACATCCTAATTTTCAAATTCCTCCATGACCTTGTCCCTATCTCTGTAGCCTTCCCCAGACCTATCATCCTATAAAATATCTGTGCTCCTTTGGTTCTGGCTTTTGAGCACCCGCAATTTTAATCACTGCACCATTAGCAGCTGTGCCTTCAGCTGCCTAGACCCGAACTCCAAATTCCCAAAATCTCTCCCAAGCCAAAAATGATTTGAGGCCAATATATGCATGAGTGAGTAATGAGGAGTGAAAGCTGAAGAATAGATCACTGCCACCACACCCACACACCTCCAAGAGGGCAAATTAAAAATACAGAAGGGATGGGGCTTCTGAATTGGTTCCGTAGAAAGGTGTACAGCATGGAAAGACTTAAAGAGGAAAGCAAAAGTAAGTCCAAAATTAGGACAGAGAGGGAAAAAAAACTTCTAAGTGTTACCTGAATCCTGAGATTGTGTAAAATAATATGGATAGACTGAAAATTAGTGGGTGTATTTTCTACAAGGCTAGTGTTTGCAACGCACAAGAAATGAATGTCAAACCTTTCTTGACTGCTTAAGTTTCAAATCAGAGAGGAAAGAGAGCAGACACGCAACAACTTTCCTCTATCAATCAAACAGAGAAAGGCTTGCCACTGGTCTCTGAGTATCTCAATGTCTCTGTTTCCCATTCAGCTCCCCTCTGCTCTACCCACTTCCTGTAAATGTACGTTCTGAGGGATGTCCAGGAGAATGCATCTTTTATGAAATTTTAGACTTTAAATTTTCTGCAAAATGTACAGTAGGGGCCCCATTAATATTAATAACTAAGTAGAGGTACATGGGATCCCAATGGTGTTATAACCTGATCCTCAGTGGGCCAGTTCCCATCAGATCAAACGGTCAGGAAGCCAGCAGGAGGAGGAGCAGGAAGGTCTCTCTGGGCCACCATGCAAAGCCCAAGCCTCCACAGCCCCAGTCTCCTCCTCTCCACCCCAACAATTGCCCCCACCTCAATAACTGCGTCCCACACCCCAACAACTGCCCCAACCCAAAACCTTCCCTCACCTCAACAACTGCCCCTCACCTCAACAATTACCCCCACCCCAACTGCCCCCACCTCAATAATTGCCCTCAACTCTAACAACTGACTCCCACACCCCCAACAACTGCCCCAACCCAAAACCTTCCCTCACCTCAACAACTGCCCTCCACTCCAACAACTGCCACCCACCCCAACAACTAATCCTCCATCCTAACAACTGCCCCCATCCTAAAAACTGCCCCCTACCCCAACAACTGCCCCCACACCATACTATCAGCTCACACCCTCACAAGCCAATCACACATCCACAGGGATCTCACTCAATGGCAGTTCAAGGGGCATCACCATTCACTCTGCCACACACCTTCACCTGCCCTATGGATTGTGAGGGGTGCAGGGCAGCTCGATCTCACTCCAGCTACCCCTTCTCCTCAAGAAGTCAGCCAGAGTCCCTCAGGCACCCATAGGGAGGAGGATCAGCAGGTGCACACTCCAGGGCCATCCAGCCAGGTGACTCCGGGAGTGTCCAGCCCAACTGAATCCCCTCTTCCTGTGACCTCAGCAGCTCCAGCTCCACAGGCCGAGGAGGGTACCACTGCCACACAGCAGGACCCTGAAGTCAGGCCGGGGCCCTCCAGGTCTTTGCCCTCCAGAGGACACCCACCTAGGTCATCACAGACAGGGTGTAGCAGTCAGCAGGCTGCCTCCACCTCCACTGTGGATACCCAGGGAGCACCCAGGGTTAGGAAGGTGAAGAAGATGTAGTTACACAGCCTGGGCACAGATTTTAATCACTTTTAAATGATGTTCACTATTGTAAATAAACTCCCAAGAATGTCTCCTTGCCTATGGCTCCTTGTTCTGATGAGCAGTGTTCATGTTGCCCAGATGTGAAACCTTGGCTCCTGCACAAGATAAAGGCAGGTGTCTCTGTCCAGGGCCTCTTCCCTGTGCAGTGTGTAACCCTCAGACCAAAGTGATGGTCTGGCCTCACACTCACCGGACACGTTACTGATTTCTGCACCTCGATGGTACTGGTCATTACTGCTCCTCCATCTCCTCCTCAGCCAGGTGCTCTCCCGCTTGCAGCACCAGTCTCTAGTGCAGCAAGCAATGGTGATGTGCGACACCCTCTGGGGACTGTATTGCAGGGCTCCACTGGACCTGTCGAGGCACCGGAACCTCATTTTCAAAAAGACTATAGTTTGCTCCACCAAAGTCCGGATCGCGGAATGAGTCTTGTTGTACCATCGCTCTGGTACAGTCTGAGGTCGCTACACAGGCATCATCAGACTAATCCTCTGTGGGTAGCCCTTGTCCCCAAGGAGCCACCCCTGCAGCCTCTGTGGATGTCAGGGATCTGAGACCTGCTACGGATGTAGGAGTTGTGCACAGTCCCTGGGAGTCGTGCACAGACCTACAGGATGTGTTTGTGGTGGTCACACACCAGCTGAACATTCAGTGAGTGGAAGCCCTTGCGGTGGATATAGTTAACTGCTTGTTGCCATGGAGATCTAAGCACACGTGAGTGAAGTCAACAGCACCCTGCACCTGTGGAAAACCTGAGATCTGTGTAAATCCCAGCGCTCTTGCTTCCTGGTTTTCCTGATCCCAGGTGAAATGCACAAATTTCTGTGCCTTTGCGAAGATGGTGTCCGTGACCTCCTGGATACACTTGTGCTTGGAGGCTTGTGAAATCCCACACAGGTCACCTGTGGAGTCCTGGAGAGAGTCACTGGCATAAAAATTGAGCGCCGCAGTCACTGTCACGGCCACTGGCAGTGGATGCCCTCTGTGTCCCCCTGGCACCAACTCCTACAGATGTGACTGACCAGTTCCCTAGACATGTGCAGTCTTCAGTGACACTGGTTCTCAGTCACCTGCAGGAACGACAGGCGGTGTCTATAGACCCTGGGTCTAGTGATGTACCTATGAGCGACGGCTCTCTGTGGATCTTCAGCTGTGTGCACAGCAGACCCAGTCTCCCCTTCATCTTGAGGGAGATACTCCTCCCTTTGCTGAGCCAGGTGCATCCACCACTCTCTCCTTCTTCTTCTCTGCTCCCTGTCAGCCATGAGGCATTCCACTAAATCACCAGGCTCCATGATCCTTATGTTCTCCTCCTGCAGGATCAAGGAGAGAGACATGTGGGTTAGCATGGGTGTACTAAGACGCTTTCTTGGTTAAGTCTAAAGGCCACTTCACGTATGCAGGAGAGTGCTGGTCACCACTTGGATGGCCAGTGTGTGGTGCACTGATTGGCTGCCCGAAACCTTGCCCACCTCCGCCCCACTCCACTTGACCGATTGGCAGCAGCTTTGCCCACTGGACTGCACGTTGTGCTCTCAGCTCAGGTACAGGCATTCTCCTAACCTACACTGCAAGGCTGTTAGCTTGAACTATGTGGGATACTGGTCCAAACTGGGATGATGACATTGCAAGGGTCTGTTAGCACCTCCACTAGTTAGCTGCACCATGGTCACCTTTTGCCAGTCTTTGGGATGTACGGTCTATATACTGAGGATCACACTGACAAAATGATTTGATCAGGGTAACCATTCAGCACTATGAAATTGGTTTTAGCAGCAATCTTGTCTATAGGACCAGAGCAATTTGCTCACCATGAAACCTTGATGCTGAAATAGGGACATCAAAGGCATCCTGAGGGATAATGGCTACCCTGACCAGATCATTTCATGCTGCATATCACACAAACTCATGAACGGGCCTAAGGCTGCCACTTTGGGCCCTGAAAAATGCCCAGTCTACCTCAGATTACCCTGGAAGGGTAAGGCATCTCAAAAATTTGAGCAACAGGTGAAGCTAGCTGTTTTACGCTGCTACTATGCAGGAACAACATGAGTGATATTTGCCATTAACAGGATGCTGACGTCATGTCAAAAAGACATTCTGCCTATCACACAAATGAGTAATGTGGTGTATGAATTTCAGTGCCAGTGTGATGCTAAGTATGTAGACCGTACACCCCAAAAACTGGCGGATTGTTCCAAACAACGTGTCCTTTCCGCTGTTCGCAATGTGCAGGGTACAGACCGTACCCAACCAGCTCGTGCTTGCAAAACTCAAAACACAGTGTCCAACATTAGATGTGATTCTGCATTTGGACAACATTTGCTAAATAATCCTCAGTGTGCTAAGAATTACGCTGACAACCAATTTAAGATTGTCAGTTGGGCTCACAATGTGGCACGTTTGTGTGTACTGGAAGCTACACATATTAATACACAGGCCCTGTTCTTTGTAGACAGGAAGAAAACGTACACACATTGCACCTGTTTCAGCTTAAGAGAATAAGTGGCAGCCATTCGTTGGTTCATTCCTCAGGGCAGTGCCTTGACCAATCAGAGTTAAGCTCACTGGTTTAAATTTCAAACAATGTTAGGCAGTTTACTGTCAGTGACCATCAACTGATGCATTCTCCATAGCATGCCTCTACCAGTCAGAGTCCACTTGCCAACCAATCAGCACTGTAATCTCATACAGTATAAATTGTTGTTCCCTTTACCTTTGGTATTCTTGCGAATTGTCCTGATGAGTTGAAGATGAAAATCTTTGACCAGAAAAGTCTCCTTTTCAGCAATACTCAAGTTCTGTACTACCAAATGATTATTCTTTGAACATATTTGCTTATTAATTATAAAAATATTGGTGATGGGGAAAAGCAGTTTGATTGGCTGCCATGGATCATTGATTGGACAACAAATGGGCTCTTCACTCCAATTGGCAGAAGAGGTAGTGCATTGTGGGTATGGACAGCCAATGGTAGGAGTGTGAGGACATGGCAGCTGGAGGTGGGAGGTCATGTGCTGAAACCTCCAGGAATATGTCCAACCAGAGTTGGCAACACAAGGTGAGGGGCCTCTTGGTTTTCTTGGATGAGACAGAAATGCAAACCAGCAGGCTGATTGCAGACTGCAGCATTCAAAATGCTTTCTAAGTTGTATTGCTTCATATCAAACTGTCCAGTTAGGCTTTGTTCTCCCTTAGGAAAGATATTTTTGGAAAACATCTCTGGGAATACATTCTTTTTTCTAATTACATTTCAGAAATGTATCCTTATATTGTCTACTGTTCAGCAATGAGATGTAAAGCAGCTGCAATCTGATCAGAACTGAAATCATTGTGTCCAGCAGAATATAAGCCACGGGGTAACAGGCCATTTAACACTGTCAGTCTAATTGCTTCAGACTCTGTGACTGATGTATTTAGTTTCAGCGGTGGGATGAAACAACCTCTACAAAATTGCACCTAGACTTTGCAGAAGATACTCAGGAAATGATTAAAACCAGAGTCATTGAATGCCTTCCTTTATGTTTACTCAGTTTCTGTCCATTATTTCCACTGCACTTTACTCTGATTTGAACCAAATCTATGTAAGGGTACTACTGAATATGAATACTGCATGACTCATACGTCTGGAGCAGAGTTTTCTGTAGCTGGCTACAATGGGAATAGCTCATTAGAATACTATGCTTGGATCAGTTATGCAATTTTTCAGGCTCAACTGGTAGAGCCAATTACAGTGTCCATGGGGAAATTCATCCATTTAAATAGCAGATGGAGGAGTTTCATACAAATATATTAATCATTCATATACCACTATCTCACAGCACAATTTAAGGGCCTGTTATAATTTATTTACTAAGTGTTAGAATATTTTTGAAATCTATCTCATATTTTCTCTTTGCCAAGATTTACTGCAGGAACACAAATATTAAATATTTCATCCAATCAATTTGTTAATTACTGTCACTCAAAAATTGCAAAATCAATCTCTCAAGGGTTAGATTCGTGAGACAACAAGGTTTGAAGGAGCAGCGTTCAGATAGCAGCCACACAATCTGGCTCAGTTTCATTGCAAGTCACCTGCAAGTCACTCACCACCCTGACTTGGAAATATGTTGCCGTTCCTTCACTGTCGCTGGGTCAAAATCCTGGAACTCCCTCCCTAAGAGCACTGTGGGTGTACCTACACCACATGGACTGCAGCGGCTCAAGAAGGCAGCTCATCGCCACCTTCTCAAGGGCAGCTAGGGATGGACAATAAATGCTGGCCCAGCCAGCGAAGCCCACATCCCATGAACGAATAGAAAAATAGCTGTTGTCCGCTGTCTCCTGCCTGGAGGTGAGGACCCTTGTTGGTCAGGTGCCACTGAGCCAGAGGAGGGGCCAACTTGCCCTGTAACAGAGGGGGAAGTCTGTCAGTGACTGTGGTGTAATTTGTTTGGGTGAGGTGGCTTGTCTTCCACAGTTGAATAGCTGGCAGTGTGTGCAGGCAGTGAGATGTCGGGGTGAGCTTGCAGCAGTGTTACGTATGTGAGTGTGAGTTGAAGCAATAAATGTATGGTATGTGTCATGGCTGATAGAGATTGTTGGTGAATGAATGAGTGAAGGGGATATGGTGCATGGAAGAGTATGTGTGAGGTTAGTGGTGCAGTGGTAGGATATGGCATTTCTGAGAAGCATTCACTGACATTCACCACTTGTGTAAGGTCATCAGTCTTCTTGCAGCGTTGCATCCAGGTCCTCCCGGCTTAACTGTATGCACTGACCTCACTGGTAATCTTCTCCCACTATCTTCTCAGTATTTGCCTGCAGGTTCTCCAGTGGCACCTGCTGGAAAGTGACTGGGAACATGCTGTCTGGCCTGTGCATCATCTTGCAAGGCTCTTCCTGCTCTTTAACTCCTCTTCCATCACTTCCAGCTGCAGCTGCCATGTTTTTAAAGCTGGTTTTTAAGTAGTACAGCCAGCCTCAGGTGAACTTGGGCCTTCTGCAGAGGTATGCAGCCATTCAACAGCGAATTCAACCCTGTGACACTCTGAGGAAGTTCAGTGTTCAGTACTATGCTGCACACCACAATCGTTAGAATTAGCAGGCAGCAAAAAGTTTGCATGCTGCCTATAGTACTTTAAATGGATGTGGTTCAATCATGCATCATGCTCCCTGTGCTCCATTTCAGGGGTTAAGTGTGTCTGAGCTCACATGCTGCAGTTAATGAAACATTCTAATGCAGTCACACTTGCAGTTGTGACCATTCTATTTTCTCAAAATCCTTACATGTGTTTGCTAAATTAGTCTGGTAAATTTTTGGTCTTTAATGGTAGGATAGTCAGTTTGACAGAACTGTAGTCAGGCTGACTGGACAGAGCACAGAGAGTGCAAGGGGAGAAGATTCAGCCTGGGTTTAAAGCCAAACAATAGGGTTCATTTTCATGTAGCACTTGTCCAAAACATGGGATAATTCTGAAAATATGAATAAGACGTTCTCCAAAGTGTTATGGACAGGACGGGGTTTAATTTAAACAGCCCCGATTTCTCTTCACACCACCCGTCCGTAAACAGAAGATGTTTTTGATTTTGATTTCCCCCTTTATAAGTGGTGGTATATTTCATAATTCCCAAACCCTCAGTTTTGGTGTGATCCAATTTCTATAAATAACCCCACAGCAAACTTGAGATAGGATAAACTTAAAAGATTAGTTTATTCAAACAAACTCAAAACAAGGGAGGGGGTGTCGCTACGTAGTCACCTGCGCATTCATATAATGAAAAAGAGGGAGAGGGAAAGAAAGATTTACAGGGCAAAGACCACAGGGCAAAGAATTAGTGTTTCATGTGAGTCCAGAGTCAAGACTCAAAGGCCAATGATGTATTCCTTCACAGAGTTCGGCAGGTTGAAAACTGATGCTGAATAATTCACTTTCCCAGTAGAGATGACTTCCACGATGGGATAGGCATGTATGGATGAATTAGATTTTTAGGTGCTGGTACAGAAGTTCCAGTAGAAACAGTGTAGACAGGCATTCACCTGGACTGAGCCCATGCTCAGAGCTGCTGCTTGCTAGGTGGAAGGTGAAAACTGATTAGCAATACAGCAAGACAATATAATTGGTTCTCCCAGCTAGGGGGGGTCATGTAACTCCCACCTGTCCACTTTGGCTTTGACAAAGGATGTATATTTCTTTATCTGGATTCTGGAGATTGTTAATGTTTCAACTGTTAAGAATTTGAAAGGAGGAGCAGGGTCCTTTATCCTAGCAGACTGGTATCCTCCATTGTTGAATTCCCTTTGAATTTGGTTTCTACGACTCACAGGGTTGTTAGCATCTCTTCAGAGGTAATATGGTGCAAATTTCTTCAATACTGCCGGATTAGCTCCTCTCGTTCAGGGTTACAGGCAGATGTAGCTTGTTCAGGGTTACAGGCAGATGTAGCTTCAGCCTTTTTAAAACTTTAAGAAGCAGCCATGTTGATATATATTTCATAAAAATATAGTGTGAGGTCTTAGCTCTGTTACATCCGTGAACAGCACACTGAGCCCACTATTTTCTTTATGGTATGGGAGGAAAGTGAAACGGTGTGAGCAAGGAAACTTCAATTATAACGAACTCTCTGCACGCTCAGCTACTGTGACACAAAGCAGCCTGATGATTCATAACTGACCTTAACTTACCAAGTGTTTGCTCAGTCTGCCTGTAGAGGAATTGAATACATACAAGTCCAAGAGATTAATATCCGTTCAGATCACAAGGGGATACTGTTGTTACCTGACAGGTCATACAATCTCGCAAGTGGAAATTAGGCAGCGTGAGTCACCTCAATTTGAAAAGTTAGATATTCAGGATGCTTGCAGACCAGATTGCTGTTTGAGGTATGCATGGCGGACTCCAATTTGTGACAGTGCAATTATGAACCAATTTTACAATTTTAAAAATTCTTTCCTTAGGGCTGTTGGTGTCGCTGGTAAGGCCAGCATTTGTTGCCCATCCCTAATTGCTCTTCAGAGGGCAGTTAAGAGCCGGCCACATTTCTGTGGTTCTGGAGTAACACATAGGCCAAGCCAGGTAAGGACGGAAGATTTCCTTCCCTAAAAGGGTGTTAGTGAACCAGAGGTATTTTGACAACAATCAGTGATAGTTTCATGGTCACTATTACTGAGACTAGCTTTATAATTCCAGATTCATCAATTGAATTTAAATTTCATCAGCTGCTGTGACCCTTTAGCCTGGGTCTCGGGATTAACTAGTCCAGTGACGTTACCACTACACCGCCATCTCCCCTTGTCCTTCAGATGAGATGTTAAACCAAGGCCCCATTGGCCCTCGCAGGTGAAGGTAAAGGATCCCACAACACTATTCCAGTGAATCGCAGGGGCTAGTGACTTGGCCAACATTTGTCCAACAGGTTCAATGGTAAAATTCACGTGGCTGCTTGTGATAATTTGCTGTGTGCAAATGAGCTGCTGCTTTTCCCTACATTAGAACAGTGACCCTGCATCAAAAGTATATCATTGACTGTGAAGGGCTTTGGGTGTTGTGGCACAGTATAAATGGAAATCTTGTTTTTTTTTGATGTGCCCCTGCCAAAGTTGAATTTCACCCCCAATCACTGAAGTGCTGAGTTTCCAATTGACGTTATCCCTCCCGGTCGACAAAACCCTGCTGAGAATCACAAACTACGGCCCAGATTTTTGGCAAGACTGAGAACCTCTGCATCTTGGTGAAAATGGCAGACATGTCTGGACACCCTAACATGGACAATCCCTAACATGGCACTTCCTATTTTGCAGGGGACAGGCCTGGAGTCAGGCTGGGGTTCACACATGCGTGGTTTATAGAGGCAGCTGGCCACTTAACTCATCAGCTGCCTCCATGGAAGTGGGATTCTGGTAGGCCCAGAGTGTGAAACCCAACGGGCAGAGTTTTTACACTGATTGGGCAAGCGTCCCGAAGTCATCCCCCGCTCACGCGATATTTCGGTCAGCGGACGCACGCAAAAGTCGGAAGTGCGCCCACCGGCAATTAAGCGGCCAATTAACGTCATTAACAGCACAATTGCCTCCAATTTTTCGTGGCCCGTCCAACCTTACAGTTGGCTGATGGGCAAATCGGCCAGGCGGCTTTTGGATTTTTCAGGAACCCCCATCCGTGGGTGGGATGAGGTTTCCGTTTTTAAATGAAAGAAAAATAAAAAGCTACAGAGAGCGTTTTTATCAGGTATATGTTCAGGCGGCTGATTGTGATGCTTGGACATTCTCTTCCTGATTTTTAAAAACCTAATTTAATGCTTTTCAGGTCTTCAGCTCCCTGAGGCAGCTCTCTGCCTTCAGGGAGTTTTCTCTCAGTGCTGGCCCACACCCGCGCTGATGTCAGTGCCCACCCTCTTCCCGCCCCCACCCCGGCAGCGCTGAGCACTACACGCTGGATAGCCGTTAATTGGCCAGCCAGCGTGAAATTGCCATCGGGGGCCAATCGCAGTCGGCGGTCTGTTCCCCAATTAATCCTGGACCCGCTGATCACGCCTGCCCACTCACCTAAAACTTCTGCCCAGTTTGTGCAGATTAGACGGGTAAGAGATGGTCTGAACTTGGTGGATTCATTTGGGTAGCCAGGGTGCCCCTTTGGAAAGGTAATGTACCCCTATGGATATGGTCCCAGGACACCCTAGGGAGAGGTAAGGCACCCTTTAGGATTACTAAAGGTAAACATGGTTGTGAATAAAAAGTGCATAAATTCATTGGAATTGTCAAAGCTGTCAAAGAACTGCCAAAGGCTGCTAGGTGAGTTGGCATGGAGGGGTTAAGGCCAAAGGGTGGTGGGTGGGGGCATAGGTTGGCATGAGTTGGGACTAAGTTGGCATAGGAGCTATAAAGGACCATGGGGATGTGGGGGGAATAGGGGTGAGAAGGGCCATGGGGTGTTGAGAGGGGCACGGTTTGGCATAGGGGTATGAGGGGCCACGGGGGTGGGAATAGGGCATGAGGTGACATAGGCTGGCATAGATGGGGCATGGGGAGTGTGTGGGGGATGAGAGGGTGAGGAGTGAGGGCTAGAGGGCTGTTTTTTGATTCAATCTGTTACTTATTTAATTCAAGAAAGTGCTGGAGCACAGAGGCAGCCCTTCCGCCTGCCCACCTCCGCACCCGGCAGCCTGCGCATTGTTCCAGGGGCGGTGGGCTGACTTCTAATCCAGACTGCGCGCACGCCCCCCCACCTCCCCCCCCCACCCCCCACCACCACCACCACACCCCCTGCCCAGAACCAGTGTCAGAACTGTGGGTGGCCATTTTTAAAGGTTGGGTTTGCAGAAGCTGGGAATCCTCCTGTCTCTGCACACCTGACCCAGCAGTGAAAGTCTGGGCTTACTACTTCCAATGTAATTCCACAGCAAAGTGCATTGTGCCAATCAAAGTTTAGACCAGAACAGACAACAGGAGATCTAGGGGAATGATTTTCCCTGGCTGTCGTATCCAGTCAAATCATCAACCAATTATTTTGGAATTGTATTTGCATATTTAAAGAGGAATTTTTTCCATTGTAGTTTCAATGACACAAAGTAAGTGGGTGATATCTTGCCCTCGAACTTTGGTGGAATCTGAACATAAATCCTAAGCATGTGTAATATGTAAAAAAATTCATATAAATCAAAAGCCTAGAAATTATTTATGCAATATTCACATAAGAATACTTACTGCATTAATGTAACAGTTTATGGTAATAACTGAGACATTGTACCCACTTAAAATATACTGATTAATACTTCTATCTAAAGAGCAGACAAAATAATCTTGCATGAAAGCTTTAAATATTCAAATACTAACTGCACAAACTATGGTAGCAAAACTCAAATCAAACATACTCCAGCGGGCATTCTTATTTTCCAAATGTCATTAGATGATTGATAGTAATAATAATATTTAAACAAAGTTTATCCTGTGAAGAGAGACCTTTGCATTTAAATTAATTGAATTATATAAGTTTCCAATATTCAGGGTTAAATGCTGTTATAGCCAACTAGAAGAGAAATGTTAACAGGATTCATAATATATGTTGAAAGTGTTGCAGATAATTTTGAGGTTTATTTTTCAAAGGTATACACCTGCCTCAAACAGTTAATATTTACATTTCTAATATTTAATTCTTAACACAAATATGTTTTCCTTATTTCATCTGAATCATACAACTTAATTTAAATTGTATATTTTTACTTTATGCAACTGGTACCTCCTTCCTGTGGGCTGAATGTTTAACTTTCTGTAGTTTTCAGGCTGCGATACACTAATATTAGCTGCTGACCAAAGGTCATTAATGCTCCGTCCAAAACAGTTGATGGAAGGCTGATGTTCAAAACGCGCATTGAAGTAAACTTAATGAAAGAAACGTGTTTAGATAGCTGTACTAAAATTAAGGAAAACTTTGTGTAAGAGCAGTGAGCTTGCTTCCAATAGGAAATGAGTAGAGCAGAAATTATTAAAGATAACTGACTTGTTCCAAAGTGCAATAACATCCACTCTTTTCTGTATTATTCTATGCCATTTCAAATCATGGTGAATAGTGTGAACAAATGCCATCCTCCTACAATTTTACTAATGGAGAGAATAGAAGCAGCCCGGTGTTTGATGGACTGTTCATACCTCTACCATGTGTTTCCATCAATAACAGAACAGGGGTACAGGGTACATTTGTAAATTGCAAATCCACACCCTAGCAATTGGGGGCACAACAGGTTATGCCGATCAGTCCCATCAGAGCACCTTTTTTCTTTAAGGGACAGCTACAAGACATATCTTGATTTAAATATAGGCAACAACACAAAAGAAGCATTTAAAAGCCTGTAAGACCTTACTGCCTTTCAGCAGTACTATTCATTTAAAAAAATTGAGTGTAAATCTCTTTCTCTTCATTCTCATTGTCATTTGTTCAAAAATTATTTATTTTCAACTTTAAGAGCAGCTACAGCTCAAAAATGATAAATTTCTACCTCGTTGGAGCCCTGAGTTTGTACCTAACCTTTCCCGATGGCATGAAACCTTCTCTCATTGCTAACTACAGGTGCGAATATAGATGAATTTGGTTAATCTAAATTCATCCCACATCATAAACTCATAACGCACAAACAATGTTTCTAATTCCACATCAATTGACATTTCATTTAGAGGCTGCCAGGTTAGCTAGTTTAGAAATTGTCATAGCGTTGGAGTGGGAGGGCACTGTTTTGTTATCATGACTGAGTCATACCGTTTGGATAGAGTAGAACTGTGCTCTAATTGATTGGTGAATACTCAATTCTGACAGTGGAGCCTAAAATAGAGACATTCTCTATTGCGACAGTCTCTTGAGTAATGAACTTAAAAGTTCACTAAAAAATGCCCACCAAATAAATGTTTAATAAGTAAATCCTATCTTGTTTCTCATGTGTCAGTGCAGATTCGATGGGCTGAAGGGCCTCTTCTGCACTGTGTGATTCTGTGATCACGTAAGGTTTTCATTGCAATAAGGTTTGTGTATCCATCTCTCGGTATATTTCTTGTAGATTAACCAAGTTAGGTAGAGTTACTGTGATATGGATCTACAAAGGCCTTGTATAAAAATAGAGATTTTACCCAAGGTGTACTTAAATTGCTTAGCACTTTTGTAATAATTCAAAATACCTACAATGTTAAAGAAACAACATTTCTTGTGCTTCACTCTTTTAGTATTTGAAAATGAATGTCATTTTGGGCTAATTATTTCGAGTAAATTTGAAAACCTTGATACTTTGTCCTAACCTTTCTACTCAGCTGAATATTATTAAAATTTCTTATGGACACTTTCTGCTCTATTTTAATAAAGAGCCGTTTTATTGCGCACTAAAGCTTCACATCTTGCCTGCAGCTTCATACTTCCATCGGCAATGTAGTGCAGCAGTCAACTTTTTAAAAATTCATTCATGGGCTGTGGGCTTCACTGGCTGGGCCAGCATTTATTGCCCATCCCTAATTGCCCTTGAGAAGGTGGTGGTGAGCTGCCTTCTTGAACCGCTGCAGTCCATGTGATGTAGATACACCCACAGCGCTGTTAGGAAGGGAGTTCCAGGATTTCGACCCAGTGACAGTGAAGGAACGACGATATACTTCCAAGGCAGGATGGTGAGTGACTTGGAGGGGAACTTCCAGGTGGTGGTGTTCCCATGTGTCTGCTGCTCTTGTCCTTCCAGGTGTAGTGGTCGTGGGTTTGGAAGGTGCTGTCTAAGGAGCCTTGGTGGGTTCCTGCAGTGCATCTTGTAGATGGTATACACTGCTGCTACTGTGCGTCAGTGGTGGAGGGAGTGAATGTTTGTGGATGTGGTTCCAATCAAGCGGGCTGCTTTGTCCTGGACAGTATCAAGCTTCTTGAGTGCTGTGGGAGCTGCACTCATCCAGACAAGTGGGAAGTATTCCATCACACCCCTGTCTTACACTTTGTAGATGGTGGACAGGCTTTGGGGAGTCAGGAGATGAGTTATTCATCGCAAGATTCCTAGCCACTGACCTGTTCTTGTGGCTGCAGTATTTATATGGCTAGTCCAATTCAGTTTCTGGTCAATGGTAATCCCCAGGATGTTAACAGTGAGGGATTCAGTGATGGTAATGTCATTGAACATCAAGGGACGATGGTTAGATTCTCTCTTGTGGGAGATGGTCATTGCCTGGCACTTGTGTGGTGTGAATGTTACTTGCCACTTGTCAGCCCAAGCCTGGGTATTGTCCAGGTCTTGCTGCATTTGGACATGGACTGTTTCAGTATCTGAGGAGTCGCGAATGGTGCTGAACATTGTGCAATCATCAGCGAACATCCCCACTTCTGACCTCATGTTGGAAGAAGGTCGCTGATGAAGCAGCTGAAGATAGTTGGGCCGAGGACACTACCCTGAGGAACTCCTGCAGTGATGTCCTGGAGCTGAGATGACTGACCTCCAACAACCACAACCATCTTCTGAACCATCTTCTACAACAGAGGACATTAATTCGCCAGATCATGGATCCCTGGTCTCCACCTTGTGATGGAAAAGAAACACATCAAGATAAAGAGGCAGAACAAAGGGTACTGACAAATGAATCGATGGGGCAAAGATAGAGAGGAACAAACTATCACCCAAAAAGCAAGGTGGAAATGGTGGAAAAGAGGCGCACAATGAAAAGGAGATAACCTACGTAGGAGAGAGAAAAGTTTAGAGGATTGCAGAATATAAGAGAAGCATGGCCAGCAAATAAACACCTGCTGGAAATACAGATACTTGAGAGGGGTATCAAGTCTAGATATTCTTTCAGCCACAAAAGGAGCAAATAAGAAAGCAGGTTTCTTGTTCTGGCACCCACTCCAATGTTCAGTGATTCAATTCTTACAGAGTGCCAATGTTGCCTCTCTCTAGCATCAGTATAAATGCAGAGGGAAAATAACAAGGCTTATGTCTCTGCTTATTGTAGATTCCTGGAATCCCCCTGTGGGAAACTAGGGCCCAAATGTCTAAAGAGGAACAGCTGCTTAGTAACTCTTGGATTGAGATTTCGAAGAAGCATCCAGCTGTTACTAAGTGTCTTAATTGTGAGACCATAGCCTAGATTTTTAATGTGCATAGAATTTATACCCAGATGATTTAAAAGGATCTGACCTTGGCCTGAATGCTGTTTTCACCCAGTTTCCTGTGGTCAGCTCTTTATTAATAATGCATCACTTCATTTGGATGGGCGCAGGGAGCATGTGAGTGATAGGAGCAGAAAATTGCAAGAAAGTTAAATTTAAAGAGATGCAGACAATTAGAAAATGTCAGAATGGGGCAGTGGGGGGGGGGTATCCTTACACTAACAAAGGCTAAAAAAGCATATGAACCCATTGGTAGCTATTGCCAAGCTTGAATAGAGAGAGTGTGAGAGTGAGAGAGGGGGTGAGAGAGAGAGAGAGTGTATGAGAGCGAGAGAGAGAGAGAGAAGGGGTAAGAGAGAGTGTGTGAGAGAGAGAGGCTAAAATTTTACAGCCCCAAAAGAATGGGGGGTCGGGTTCGTAAAATGTGGCGTTCAAATGCCCATTTACTTCGACGGTACTGTAAAATCCTGCTGGCGTAAAACTCCACCCAGGGACTGCGTGTGTGTGAGCTAGAGAGAGTGGGTGAGAAGAGGGAGAGTGTGAGAGAGAAAGGGTGAGAGAGAGGGTGTGAGAGAGAGAGAGTGGGTGAGAGAGAGGGTGTGAGAGAGAGAGAGCTAGATTGTTAGAGACTAAAGTGAAAAAAAGAAAATATCATGCTACAATTATGAATCTGCAGGCAAGAAGCATTTATAGAGCCCTTTGGGTTTACAGCACTGAAAAAGGCCCTTCGGCCCATCGAGTCTGCGCTGGTCAAACAAGTACCTAACTATTCTAATCCCATTTTCCAGCACTAGGCCCATTGCCTTGTATGCCGTGGCATCGCAAGTGCACATCCAAATACTTCTTAAATGTTATGAGGATTTCTGCCTCTACCACCCTTTCAGGCAGTGAGTTCCAGATTCCCACCACCCTCTGGGTGAAAACATTCTTCCTCACATCCCCTCTAAACCTCCTGCCCCTTACCTTAAATCTATGGCCCCTGGTTATTGATCCCACCACCAAGGGGAAAAGTTCCTTCCTGTCTACCCTATCTATGCCCCTCATAATTTTATACATCTCAATCATGTCCCCGCTCAATCTCCTCTGCTCCAGGGAAAATAACCCCAGTCTATCCAATCTCTCCTCATAACTAAAACTCTCCAGCCCAGGCAACATCCTGGTAAATCTCCTCTGCACTCTCTCTAGTGCAATCACATCCTTTCTATAATGCGGATTCTAGAACTGCACACAATACTCTAGCTGTGGCCTAACCAGCGTTTATACAGTTCACTTATAACCTCCCTGCTCTTATATTCTATGTCTCAGCTAATAAAGCCAAGTATCCCATATGCCTTCTTAACCACCTTAGCTACCTGTCCCGCTACCTTAAGGGACTGGTGGACATACACCCTCTGATCCTCGGTACTTCCCAGATTCTGACCATTCATCATGTATTCCCGTGCCTTGTTTGTCCTGCCCAAGCGCATCACCTTACACGTATCTGGATTAAATTCCATTTGCCACTGATCAGCCCATCTGACCAGCCCATCTATATCCTCCTGTAATCTAAGGCGATCCTCCTCACTATTTACCACCCCACCAATTTTCGTGTCATGCGCGAACTTACTGATCAACCCTCCTACATTCAAGCCTAAATCATTTATATATACCACAAACAGCAAGGGACCCAATGCCGATCCCTGTGGAACCCTACTGGACACAGGCATCCATACTCAAAAACACCCCTTGACCATCACCCTCTGCTTCCTGCCACTCAGCCAATTCTGGATCCAATTTGGATTGGATCCCATGGGCTCTTACCTTCATTTCAGTCTCCCATGAGGGACCTTATCAAAAGCCTTGCTGAAGTCCAAGCAGACTACATTAACTGCATTGCCCTCATCTACACACCTGACACCTCTTTGAAAAATCCAATCAAATTGGTCAGACGTGACCTCCCCTTAAAACCATGCTGACTGTCCTTGATTAATCCCTGCCTCTCCAAGTGTAGATTAATTCCGTCTCTCAGAATTGCTTCCAATAGTTTCCCCACCACTGAGGTTAGACTGACTGGCCTGTAGTTCCCTGGTTTATCCCTTCCTCCCTTCTTGAATAACAATACCACTTTGACTGTCCTCCAATCCCCTGGCACTTCTCCTGTGACCAGAGAGCTATTGAAAATTATTGCCAGTGCCCCTGCTATCTCCTCCCTTGCCTCACTCAACAGCCTGAGATACATTTAATCTGGGCCTGGAAATTTATCTATTTTTAAGCCTGCCAGACCACTTTGAATCTCTTCCCTTTCTATGCTAATTTCTTTAATTATATCACAGTCCTTCTGCCTGATTTCCATACCCACATCATCCCTCTCCCTTGTGAACACTGACACAAAGTATTCATTTAGAACCTAACCTAAGTTTCCTGGCTCCACGCACAAATTACCACTATGGTCCTTAATGGGCGCTATTCTTTCCCTAATTATCCTATTAATCTTAAGGTACTTGTAAAATAGCTTTGGATTTTCCTTTATTTTACCTGCCAATGTTTTCTCATGCCCCCTTTTTGCTCTCCTAATTTCCTTTTTAAGTTACCCCCTCTATTTTCCTCTAGGACTTCCGCTGTTTTGAGCCCTCGCTATCTGCCTTAAGCCTCCTTTTTTTTTATTCAAACCTGTATATCCCTTGACATTCAGGGTTCCTGGATTTGTTAGTCCCACCCTTTATCTTTACTGGAATATGTTGGCCCTGTACTCTCCCTATTTCCTTCTTGAATGAGTCCCACTGCTCTGATGTAGATTTACCTAAAAGTAGCTGCTCCCTGTCCACTCTGGCCAAATCATATCTGATCTTATTAAAATCGGCCTTCCCCCAATTTAGAACTCTGATTTCTGGCCCATCCTTGTCCTTTTCCATAACAACCTTGAATCTAATGCAGTTATGATCACTATCTGCAAAATGCTCCCCAATGATACGTCTACCACTTGCCCGGCTACATTCCCTAAAATTAAGTCCAGGACTGCCCCCTCCCTTGTAGGATCTTCTACATACTGGCTTAAAAAGCTCTCCTGGATACATTTTAAGAATTCCACTCCCTCTAAACCTATCACACTATGACTAACCCAGTTAATGTTAGGGAAGTTGAAATTCCCCCACTATTACTACCCTATTATTTTTATACTTCACTGAAATTTGCCTACATATCTGCTCTTCTATTTCTCCCTGACTGTTTCGGGGCCTATAGTACACTCCCAGTAATGTGACTGCTCCTTTTTTGTTTTTAAGTTCTACCCATATGGTTTTATTTGAGGAGCCTTCTAAGATGTCATCCCTCCTTACTGCTGTAATTGATTCCTTGATCAATATTGCGATACCCTCTCCTCTTTTACCTCCTTCCCTGTCCCACCTGAAGACCCTATATCCTGGAATATTGAGCTGCCAATCCTGCCCCTCTCTCAACCTTGTCTCTGTGACAGCAGTGACATCATACTTCCATGTGTTAATTTATACCCTCAACTCATTTGCCTTATTCATCAGACTCCTTGCATTAAAATAAATACCATCTAACCTTGCCAAACTCTCTTGTGGCTTAACTGGCCTTAACATGTAGAGGTGGTGCTAAAATAGTTGAGAGTTTGGTTGCTACCCAGGCTCTTAACAGAAGAGGATTCGCAGAGATCAGCATTGAAGAATGCTTCCAGCAAGGTGGAGCTAAGTTGCAAACTGTAAATGACCATTACTGTCACTCCATCTGTCTCAGTGCTGCAGGGTCGCTGGAGCTATCTTGCTGCAGATCACACAGTTCTGCTCCTGGCTGTTTAACACTTCAGACCTTGTGAAGATATTTCCTCAAAGACGTTGTCAGGTTGCAAAGATGTATCAAGAGGCAAGCAAATTAGAGCAATACATTTGAACCAAAGGAATAAGAATGTACAGTACATCCAGAATTAAACATTTTATGTGTTTGTGTTAGCTAAAGGATTTGAGGTATTTAATGCATAGAGATTGGACCATCATAGATTTTGTCACAACCCACTGCAGCTGTTCCTCCAGGAGCATGTATGATCACACATTCCCATTCCACTTAATGAACTTCCATCAATAAGAGCACATGTCATTAGCATGATAAATGCTATAGTTTTCAAAACCGACCACACTCACATTTTCTAATATGTGCTTGTGTTGAGAGATATTGCCTGCAAATCTCTAATCATCACATTGCTATTTCTGGGCCTTTCTGTGTGAAAATTAACTGTTGTGCTTCCTATGTTACAGAGTCAAACACAGGCTGACAGTAACTCAGTTACTCAGGTTCAATTTAGTATGTAGCAAAACCTCAGCAAAGTCCTAGTTAAAAACAATATCTTCTCATTGGCTTATAAACCAACACTGACAGCAGTGACTGATGTTGGGTATGTTCATGTGCACCTCCCATGCTTCTGTTTGGCAGATCAGGGAGTGGAACTGTCATTAAGTATAAATGTCCAAGGTACAGAAGTATTTTACTTCCAAAAAAATTCCCCTAAAGTCACCATCTTAGTTTTAAATTACTTTATTGAAAAAACATAAATGGCAATCACTGTGTTTCCAGTCACAGATACTCGAGCCCTTGGAGGGAACGTGGCTTGGTCCAGGACAAGGGACATTGAAACATAGAAACACAGAAACTAGGAGCAGGAGTAGACCATTCGGCCCTTCGAGCCTGCTCTGCCATTTAATGTGGTCATGACTGATGGAAAGTCAAATCAGTCTAGGTTGGCAATCTATCATAATATGTTATGCCCCAGCCAAAGTTAAAAAGCTCTGGCCATTTTTGTCTCTACTTTTATCAACTCACTTACTCTTCCTTACTCTGATCAATCCAGGCTCTCTCTCAGTGGGGTATAGATAATGGGTGTGATGAACTGATACACAGTGAGAGACGAGTGTAAGGAAGTCAGAAAATGCAAGTGTGACATGTGGTTCAAATCCCACTCCAAAAACCTGAGCACAAAATCCAGGCTGACACTCCAGCACACTGCTGAGGAAGTGCTGCACTGTCAGAGGTGCTGAGATGAGATTGTGAAAATTGAGGCCCTTTCTGCCCTAACAGGGAGACTTAAACGATCCATGGCACTAGTCAAAGAAGAGGAGGGAAATTTTCTTGTGCCTTGGTCAATATTTATCCATTTAACCATTGGTCATTATCTCATTGCTGTTTGTGACACCTTGCTGTGCTCAAGTTGGCTGCTGAATTTCCTACATAAGAACAGTATTTTGGTGTCCGTAAAGCACTTTGGGATGCTCTGAGGCCATGAAATGTGCTACAGAAACATAAGTTCTCTCTTTTTTCCTCTGATGGAGTTGAACAGGGGCATAAATCATGTCAGCACCAAATGTAGAGGAAATGGATGATGCTCTCAGAAATTCAAACATGAAGAGAACAATCTTTGCAAAGCAGAAAGATTTGTCCTTTCCCAAGATGTACGGCAGATGGCTAAAATAGTGATTGAGAGTACTGCCCTACTGTGCACCCGCATCCAAAAGTGTTTCAATTCATTGCAGGACAACCTGAAGAAAATGGCAACTTTAGGAGCATCTGGAAATGTCCCCCTTTCATGAATCAGAGAGCCCAATGTGGAGATACTGAAGTCTTGCAAGGCTGTGGAAGTCAATGTCAACCTGATTGGAAGGTATGCAAGGCAGCATCCAAAAGGTATTTGGTTGACATTTTCTCAGGGAAATAAGGATCTTTCTGAATCAATGAGGTCTGTGCTCTCACAGATCATTGGGAACCCGATCCTGTTCCCAGGACTGATGAAAGTGTTGATAATTTGCCTCAGAGGCTGCCTCTCCTTATGGCAGCAGCAGAGGGGAGAACGTCAGCTCCCCTTCTAACAATCTTCATCTTTGTACAGTCAGGCTGCCAAAGGGACATATGATAAAGGGTCAGCCTGTTCTGGGTCCTTTACTTGAGAGCTCTGAGAAAAAGGTCACCTTCATCCTAAGGGACTCAAAATGTTTTCTGGCACCATCTCCATCTCAGACCTTGTGCCCTCATGTTATGATAGGAAAGTAAAAAGCTTGTGTGGTGAGCGTGGTGACAGAACCAAATTGTGTTTTTGTAAAGAGTTGTAGTAAATAACTGGGACGTTTAACATAAGGACTGTTTGGTGGGGTTGTTTTTTTGCTATCTGTGAGGAACAGGGTAATGCAGTGCTATTGAGTTTCAGGTTTAGGGCTTGATAGCTAGCTGTCAGAAGCAAGGTTCTTATATAGAAATAGAGAAAATAAATGCTTCATGAGTTGAAACATCCAAATAGTTGCCTTCACCTGTTGCTGCTGCAGTTGCTTCCTGTTCTTTGTGGGCCAGGTTTGAGGTTAGCAGTACCATCAACAGGCTCTGCAGAGTCCTCCTGGGGGAGGGGGTGGCGTAGTGATATTGTCACTGGACTATTAATCCAGAGACCCAGGGTAATGCTCCGTGAGACTAGGATTCAAATCCCACCATGGCAGATGTTGAAATTTGAATCCAATAAAAAATCTGCGTTAAAAGTATGATGATGACCATGAAGCCATTGTTGATTGTCAGATGGGAAAAACCCATCCGGTTCACTAATGCCTTTTAGGGAAGGAAATATATTGTCCTTACTTGGTCTGGCCTACATGTGACTCCAGACCCACAGCTCTTTAAAAAAAATGCCTTCTGAACAAGGCCAATTTGGGATGGGTAATAAATACTGGCCTAGCCAGTGCTGCCCACATCCCATAAATGAATATTAAATCTCCCAGAAGCCCTTTCCTGACTTTAAATTTATGACACACATACATCCTCATGGTGGAATAACGACTTGCATAGATATTAACACAATATCTTTCACTGGAGCAAAAATCAAACAAAAATTGAGAAGATAGCTAACCAAAGTCTTGGTCAAGGGTTAGAGTTTACAGAGTGTCTTAAAGAAGGAACAAGAGGTAGAGAGGGTTAGGAAGGGAGTTCCAGAGCCTAGGGCCTACACAACTAAACACATGGAACGATGTAAATTGGGGATGTACAACAGGCCAGAATTGGAGAAATACAGAGCTCTCAAGGACTGGGGCAGGTTACAGGGATAGGGGGAACAAGTGCCTGGAAGGATTTGAACCTGCCCAGACACCAAAATCTTTGTTTAAGTGTTTCAATGTTATGTTCAATTCCTGTTCTTGTCCACACGTGGGCTTCACTTCTCTCCTGCTCTGATGGCCCTACAAAGAAATCTTGTGACCACAAGGGTAGCAGGTATCTGCTGCCAGCCCTTTCCTGTTGAAATAGAGCAGAGACATTAGACTGACAGCGCATGAAAGCATCATGACAGCTTCTGATATGTTGTGAATCCAGGTGCAAGAAGCTTTGCCTAAACACCACAAACAAGCTGCATGTTTAGAGATTGGGAGTTTTTACAGTTGATATAAATGCACCCTATTACAGTTGGAGCAAGTGCAAAGTTACAACCTAGAACACAACAGCACAAGAAATCCGGATGGTCCTCTCAACCATTTGCATGGGAGCATTGTCAAATTATATGAATTGTGCTGTCCTGGCAATAAAGGCACTGGTGCCTTTCATTATTGAGAAGCGCATTTCATATTGGCTGATGTGGAAAAAGTCTTCATGTATTAACAGTGAAGAGCTGGGATACAATCTTTGTCACCTGGAGAGTTGTGCAGACTATGAACCTTAGTTAATCGTCTGTCTGTAGCAATGAATGGAGCTCCTCCAAAGCTTTCTGACTGACATTCAGATTCCTGAGACAGCGCTTCGGGGAATGGTCTTGTAATCTGCACCTTGATATATAAATCCTAGTTAAATAAATCCTCGACGTATAAATCCTCGACATATAAATCCTAGATATTTAAATCCTAGATATATAAATCCTTCTGGGATGGTCAGCTCTACTCTAGTCCAGTTCATGTAGATTGCCTTAACTTCCTCTAACTGGCTTTCTGTCCCTCTCACTCCATATGGATCATGTAAAGTTGAGTCCTATTGGAAAGCAAATTGCATCACCCTCAGATCCTAGCTGAGTAATTGCCTTGAGAATGCTTTCCAAGGGTCATCAGAATGTACAGCAAGGCTTCCTGAGTACAAAAATATAAAATAATTGCACTACCTTCAGTAACTCCCATTGACAAATGTCTCTACATGTAGGGCGGAAATTTCCACCCCAGAGATTAAGTGCGATGGCAGATGTGAAAAGTGGTTTCCACGCCAGATTGTCCATTATATACGCAAGGACAAGAAGCACGTTGTATCTCATGACAGGCTGAGCTAAGATTCAGCCACCCCACTATGACCTCATTGGGTCATCTTTCTGGACGCCATATTTAAATAGCACCCACACACATCATTCACTCTCTGCAGCCTGGGACTGGTCATGGAAAGTGATAACCCCGAAAGGTAAGGAGCCCACTGCCCCCACGTTCAGCAACAATGCGCTGGGGGCACTTTTGGATGCTGTGGAGGCATGCTGGGACATCCTTTAAACCTGTGATGGCAAAAGGAGCTCCACCAAGCTCACCATGCCAGCTTGGGGGCTGATCACCAGGGTGGTCAGTGCCAACGCTTCTCAGAGGAGGACCCGCCAACCAGTGCAGGAAGAGGATGAATGACCTCATCTGCTCTGTCAGGGTAAGTCAACCTTCTCCTCACTCTCAACCCACACTCTTCACAAGGCCATCAGGCATTTGCAGGATTATAGCCCACAGGGATTTCACACACTACCAGCACAAGGGGCATCACCGCTGACTCTCATGCACACTTTGACATCTTCACCTCTTCTCACATCCTGTGCAGCTCGTCTCCTCAGCCCTTACACAGGCCCACTCAGCACATGCAAAAGTCAGGCATCCTTATCACCTGCCTTGCCATCCGTCCTGCTCACAGCCTGTCCGTCTGTCTTTATGCAGGACAAGATCACCCACAACAACAGGGAGAGATCCCAGGCCGGAGGGGGAATGCCTGAGCTCTGGGCCCTGACCAGGTATGAAGATTGGGTGACAGAGCTGGCCGGCGAAGACCAGGACCGTGCCTGTGCCAAGGGTGAGACCAGCATCTCCCAAGCCAGTGAGGACCCATCAACAGTTCATTGTTCACCCGACAAGGCTGTGAGTGTTTCGTAATGTTAGTGACTATGCAACAAATCATTCATTGGGCCGGATTTTCCAAACCCGCCCGCTGCTGGGATCTTCCGGTCCCGCCGCAAGTCAATGGCCTGGGGTACCGCCCCGCCCTTGGCGGGTCCCGCCAGCGATGGGGCCGGAAAATCCCGGCCATGACCTCTTCGTTCTTTGACAGGCACCAGCGGGAAATGGAAGAGGCCCAGCGGCAGCCAGCTCATCAGCCCCAGCTCCCACACCACCTCGGACGAGAATCCTGAGGACCCACGAGATGTAGAGCTGTCACTGTGTTCACCCGCACCCTCCACCAACAACAGAGACGCACACCTCACTGGGACCAAGTTCTAGAGCAGGTGTGGGGCCACAATCTGGTGAGCACAGCACAGCAGGTGGAGGCAGGGACCTCGAAGTTCGCTGGCGCTGGGAGGACTGCTGGAGGCCAGGCTCCTGCAGAGTGCGAGTCTGATGCTGAGCCTCCGGACATGGCCCTCACACGAATGTTGGAGCTGCAAACATGGGAATGTCAGGCAGGGTTGTCAGATGCCATTCACCTGATTGAACAGACGATGGAAGAGTCTGTCTGTGTTCAATGTGATTCCTTTTGCCAACAGGCCAGTGCACTGAGGTCAACACTGGTAGGATGGCAACTGCCATGGAGACCTTTGTCCAGGGCATTGCACCTGATTTTTGCCAGGACCTGCACTCCATCATAGAGTCATAGAGTCATACAGGTCTACAGCACAGAAAAAGGCCCTTCAGCCCACCGAGTCTGTGCCAGTCAAACAAGTACCTAACTATTCTAATCCCATTTTCCAGCACTAGCCCCATAGCCTTGTATGCTGTGGCATCGCAAATGCTCATCCAAATACTTCTTAAATGTTATGAGGGTTTTTGCCTCTACCACCCTTTCAGGCAGTGAGTTCCAGATTCCCACCACCCTCTGGGTGAAAACATTCTTCCTCACATCCCCTCTAAACCTCCTGCCCCTTACCTTAAATCTATGGCCCCTGGTTATTGATCCTTCCACCAAGGGGAAAAGTTCATTCCTGTCTACCCTATCTATGCCCCTCACACTTTTACACACCTCAATCATGTTCCCCCTCAATCTCCTCTGCTCCAGGGAAAATAACCCCAGTCTATCCAATCTCTCCTCATAACTAAAACTCTCCAGCCCAGGCAACATCCTGGTGAATCTGCTCTGCACTCTCTCTAGTACAATCACATCCTTCCTATAATGTGGATTCCAGAACTGCACACAATACTCTAGCTGTGGCCTAACCAGCGTTTTATACAGTTCTAGCATTACCTTCCTGCTCTTATATTCTATGCCTTGGCTAATAAAGGCAAGTATCCCATTTGACTTCTTAACCACCTTATCTACCTGCCCCGCTACCTTAAGGGACTTGTGGACATAGACCCCTCTGATCCTCGGTACTTCCCAGGGTCTGATCATTCATCGTGTATTCCCGTGCCTTGTTTGTCCTGCCCAAGTGCATCACCTCACACTTATCTGGATTAAATTCCATTTGCCACTGATCAGCCCATCTGACCAGCCCATCTTCATCCTCCTGTAATCTAAGGCTATCCTCCTCACTATTTACCATCCCATCAATTTTCATGTCATCCACAAAATTACTGATCAACCCTCCTACATTCAACTCTAAATCGTTTAAATATACCACAAACAGCAAGGGACCCAACACCAATCCCTGTGAAACTCCACTGAACACAGGCATCCAGTCATAAAGTCATCCCTCGACCATCACCCTCTGCTTCCTGCCACTCAGACAATTCTGGATCCAATTTGCCAAATTGCCTTGGATCCCATGGGCTCTTAGCTTCGTTGTCAGTCTCCCATGCGGGACCTTATCAAAAGCCTTGCTGAAGTCCAAGTAGACTACGTCAAATGCATTGCCCTCATCTACATACCTGGTCACCTCTTCGAAAAATTCAATCAAATTGGTCAGACATGACCTCCCCTTAACAAAACCATGCTGACTGTCCTTGATTAATCCCTGCCTCTCCAAGTGTAGATTCATTCTGTCCCTCAGAATTGCTTCCAATAATTTCCCCAACATCGCTCTAGCCGTAGGTGGGATCCAGCAGTGGTTAAGCGAGAGGCGGATGGGGTAACTCAATCTCATTCCAGGGGTCAGGCTGAGACCCTTAGGCACCCACAGGGAGATGGACCATCAGCTGGACACCCCAGGGCCATCCACCCAGGTGACTCCAAAAGTGTCCAGCTGATCCCAATCCCTTCTGCCTGTGACCCCATCGCCTCCACTCCACAGGCTGAGGAAGATGCACCTGCCCCACAGCAGGAGACTCAAAGCAGGTCAGGGCCCTCAGATCTTGGCCCACCAGAGGACGCCCACCAAGGTCATCACAGACAGAGCGTAGCAGTCATCAGGCTGCCTCCACCTCTGCTGCAGATGTCGGGGAAGCATCCAGATGTAGCTGTAGGGTTAGAAAAATTAAGAAATACCAAGAAGTGTGAGGTTCATTTTGGTAGGAAAGATATGGTGAGACAGTTTAAAATAAAGGGAGAGCCTCTAAAGGAGGTGCAGGAACAGAGGGACCTCGGTGTATACGTACATAGGTCATTGAAGATGGCAGGGGCATGTTGAGATGGTAGTTCTTAAAGCATTTAGTATCTTAGGCTTTATTAATTGGGGCATTGAGTACAAGAACTTATATAAGACACTAGTTAGGCCTCATCTGGAGTACTGTGTCCAGTTCTGGGTACCATACTTGAGGAAGGACATGAAGGCATTGGAGGGAGTGCAGAGGAAATTTACAAGAATGATTCTCGGGATGAAGAACTGTAGCTATTAGGATAGATTGGAGAGGCTGGGACTGCTTTCCTTGGAGAAAAGAAGGCTGAGAGGAGTCTTGATGGAGGTATTCAAGATCCTGAGGGGTATGGACAGGGTAAATAGCGAGAAACTGTTCCCACTCAAGAGAACATCAAGAACTAGAGGGCACCGATTCAAAATAATTGGCAAAAGGTGTAAATGTGATGTAAGGAAAAAAATTTTCCCAGAAGGTGGTTGAATTCTGGAACAAACTACCTGAGAGGGTGGTGGAGGCAGGTTTGATCAAGGGATTCAAAAGGGAATTGGATTGCTACCTGAAAAGAGGGAATGTGCAAGATTACGGGGATAAGGCAGGGGAGTGGGACTAGGTGGAATGTTCTTTCAGAGAGTCCATGCAGACTCGATAGGCTGAATGGTCTCCTTCTGAACTGTAAAGACTGTGATACTGTAAAGAGCACAAAGGCAGCATGGGTGTCCACAATCTGTACGGAATATGCACAAATGTAAATAGATTTTGGCTCATTCCACTTCTCATGTTGCATATGCCTCTTCTATCTAATGACACGCTTCATGGTCAGTCAAGTGTCACAGATGCTCCCCTCCTTCAGATGATCCATTATCTGCCTCAGCTCTAAGCTGTCTAGAGCCTTCTCATTACAGTATTACAATGCCTGGCCATTCTCTGCACAGTATCGACATGAGTGAAGCATCTGCCTCTCAGAAAGCTGTTGCTGGCCAAGACCTCTCTGCCATCTGCTTCAGAGCTTCATATAATGTTGCCTGATGAGTTTAAAAGCTGGAATCTGCTTTAGTCTCTTGACGTTTCTGCATTGTAGAGTGCTCAATGTGGATCTCACAGGATTGAATGCTGACATGCATGAGTCGGTGCATCTTTCATTGACTTCCATGTACTTTCCATTAGCCTTGAGTGAGCTTCACATATGGATCCACACTCAGAGCTGTTAAGTGCTCCTGGCTGCCTCCAGCGTTATCTCCTTTCCGCATGTACACCTGAACATCACCCCCAACATTAGCCCCATCTTCCTACCTCCATGATTTGGAGCTGTGAACGTCGCCAATATAAGTCGAGCCTTCCGATTCGGGCCAGATGGTTAAAACTGTGCGGATTTAGGAATTGTGTGCTGAGGCCCCGGATGCCTGACTTGGACATGGGAGGATGCAGCACTGGGCCAGAAGGTCTGGCTAGTGTCTTGTCACATGAGCCTCCTGCCAGCCCTGAGATGGTCAATTGACATGGGCCAGGATATTCCGCTCGTCAGGCGGGCGTGCGCCTGACTCTAACAGGGGTAAAATGACAGGCGGTGACATCTGGCCAGGGCATCGCACACTCGCGCAATATTTCGGTCGCTGGGTATGCAGGGTAGTTGGCAACGTGCCCGCCGACAACTAACAGGCCTGTTAGGGCCATTAAAGTAATAACTAAGTTCAATTGTTCACTGCCCGTCCGACCTTACAGTTGGACGGGTGAAAAAGCCAAGCAGGTCTTTGGATATTTTGCGAAACCTCATCTACGGGTGGGATGAGGTTTCAAAATGTCATTTAAAAAAAAATTCAAACTAACTTCTGACATATCCCTGCTCATGTGACAGAGTCAGACGAGGGGAGCTGGGTTTTTCAACATTTTAAAATTCTTTAGTTTTAATTTTCAAAAATCTTCATCTCCCTGAGGCAGCTTTTCCTACGCTGCACCCACGAAGCTGTGACCACTCATCCACCTCCCTTCACCCCCTCACCAACCCCCCCGCCATACATGTAGCACTGAGCGCCGCAGCACATGGCCCTCCACCGGGTGGGCCTTCATCGGCCGGCCCAGCACAAATTCGCAGTCGCGGCCCAATCGCACGCGGCGGCCGGCTTCCTGCTCGCCCCCACTCTGCCCACCCAACGACGGAATAATCCTGGCCGTGGTAACGTGCAACTGACCATTGCATGGGCATGCTCGGGTTCCACGCGCATTTGTCAGGCTGTTGGAATGAAAATCTGGAGGCCTCAAATGGGATCTGGGCGAGGCTCTGAGATATCGGATGTGTGCCATTTATTATCAACAAATGGAACCCTCAGGCCCAGATGGAGTGTCAGCATCTTCTCTCAGGCCCGCAAGTGCATCGACTAGGCAGCACAGGACACTGGGAGACTCCAAACGGAGGCATGGTTAGGATTGTTTGACAGATATCAGACTGCTCCCGAGGTTTCACGGTCTACTTCAGTTTCTGGTCAATGGTAACCCCCAGGATGTTGATAGAGGGGGATTCAGTGATGGTCATGCCATTGAACATCAAAGGGTGATGGTTGGACTCTCTCTTGTTGGAGATGATCATTGGCCAACACTTGTGTGTCATGAATGTTACTTGCCACCTGTCAACTCAAGCTTGGATATTGTCCACATCTGGCTGCATTTGGACATAGACTGCTTCAGTATCTGAGGAGTCGCGAATTGTGCAATCATCAGTGAACATCCCCACTTCTGACCTTATGATGGAAGGATGGTCATTGATGAAGCAGCTGAAGATGTTTGGGCCTAGGACACTACCCTGAGGAACTCCTGCAGTGATGCCCTGGAGCTGAGATGATTGACCTCCAACAACCACAACCATCTTCCTTTGTGCTAGGTATGACTCCAACCAGTGGAGAGTTTTCCCCCTGATTCCCATTGACTCCAGTTTTGCTGGGGCTCCATGATGCCACACTCAGTCAAATGCTGCCTTGATGTCAAGGGAAGTCAGTCCCACTTCACCTCGGGAGTTCAGCTCTTTCATCCATGTTTGAACCAAGACTGTAATAAAGTCAGGAACTGAGTGGCCCTGGCGGAACCAAACTGGGCATCAGTGAGCAGGTTATTGCTAAGCAAGTGCCGCTTGATAGCACTGTTGATGACCTCTTCCATCAATTTACTGATGATCAAGAGTAGCGTGTTGGGGCGGTGATTGGCTGGGTTGGATTTGTCCTTCTTCTTGTGTACAGGACAAACCTGGGCAATTTTCCACGTAGCCAGGTAAATGCCAGTGTTGTAGCTGTACTGGAACAGCTTGGCTAGGGGCAAGGCAAGTTCTGGAACACAAGTCTTCAGTGCTATCATCGGAATATTGTCAGGGCCCATAGTCTTTGCAGCATCCAGTACCTTCAGCCATTTCTTGATATCACATGGAGTGAATTGAATTGGCTGAAGACTGGAATCTGTGATGCTGGGGACCTCCGGAGGAGGCTGAGATGGATCATCCACTCGGCACTTCTGGCTGAAGATTGTAGCAAATGGTTCAGCCTTATCTTTTGCACTGATGTGCTGGGCTCCTCCATCATTGAGGATGGGGATATTTGTGGTGTCTCCTCCTCCAGTGAGTTGTTTAATTGTCCACCACCATTCACAACTGGATGTGGCAGGACTGCAGATCTTAGATCTGATCCGTTGGTTGTGGGATCGCTTAGCTCTGTCTATCACTTGCTGCTTATGCTATTTTGTACGCAAGTAGTCCTGTGTTATAGCTTCACCAGATTGACACCTCATTTTTAAGTATGCCTGGTGCTGCTCCTGGCATGTCCCCCTGCACTCATCCTTGAAACAGGGTTGACCCCCCCGGCTTGATGGTAATGGTAGAGTGGGGGATATGCTGGGCTATGAGGTTACAGATTATGTTCGAGTACAATTCTGCTGCTGCTGATGGCCCACAGCGCCTCATGGATACCCAATCTCGAGTTGCTAGATCTGTTCAAATTCTATCCCATTTAGCCTGGTGATAGTGCCACACAACACAATGGAGGTCATCCTCAATGTGAAGGTGGGACTTCGTCTCCACAGCGACTGTGTGGTGGTCACTCCTGCCGATACTGTCATGGACAGATGCATCTGTGGCAGGCAGGTTGGTGAGGATGAGGTCAAGTATGTTTTTCCCTCTTATTGGATCCTTCACCACCTGCCACAGGCCCAGTCTAGCAGCTATGTCATTTGGGACTCAGCCAGCTTGGTCATTGTTGGTGCTACCGAGCCACTCTTGGTGATGGACATTGAAGTCCCCCACCCATAGTACATTCTGCGCCTTTGTCACCCTCAGTGCTTCCTCCAAGTGGTGTTCAACATGGATGAGCACTGATTCATCAGCTGAGGGAAGGTGGTACGTGGTAATCAGCAGGAGGTTTCCTTACCCATGTTTGACCTGATGTCATTGGACTTCATGGGGTCCGGATTCGATGTTGAGGACCCCCAGGACAACTCCCTCCTGACTGTATACCACTGTGCCACCACCTCTGCTGGTTCTTTCCTGTCGGTGGGACAGGACATACCCAGGGATGGTGATGGTGGTGTCTGGGATATTATCTGTAAGATATGATCCCGTGAGGGTGACTATGTCAGGCTGTTGTTTGAGTAGTCTTGGAGACAGGTCTCCCAATTTTGGCACTAGCCCCCAGATGTCAGTAAGGAGGACTTTGCAGTGTTGACAGGGCTGAGATTGCCGTTGTTGTTTCCAGTGCCTAGGTTGATGCCGGGTGATCCGTCCAGTTTCATTCCTTTTTTATGACTTTGTAGTGGTTTGATACAACTGAGTGGCTTGTTAGGCCATTTCAGAGTCAACCACATTGCTGTGGGTCTGGAGTCACATATAGGCCAGACCACGTAAGGGTGACAGATTTCCTTCCCTAAAGGACATTAGTGAACCAGGTGGGTTTTTACAACAATCAACAAGTGTTTCATGGTCATCATTAGACTTTTAACTCCAGATTTTTATTGAATTCAAATTCCACCATCTGCAGTGGTGGGATTTGAACCTGGGTCTCCAGAACATTACCCTGGGTCTCTGGATTACTATTCCAGTGACCAATTAGGCAGCACAATATGTAGATCATGGAATTGTGACAGTTTTATTGCTTCTTGCCCTATCAATAAATTGAAACATGACAAAGGAGAAAGCTTTTTATTTTATGTTGACTACACAGAAATTCAGATCTTTACAAGTCATTTTAATAATTTACTATGAGCAACTTAATTTCTGCACGATACTACCTATAAGCTACATCTCATTGAGCAATTATTAATCATTGAATAAGCTGAAAGTAAAGTTATATAAAAATATTAAGTGTACAAATCCAATTCCTTTGTCTGTCATAGAAAATAAATAACATTAACATTACAGTAATAAGATCCCACAAGTATTTGGTATACATATTCAGTTGTCACAGCTTTTATAACACTACCTGCATCCATGGAAGTATTATTTTTAACTGCACTGACTAACAAGACTTAGTTTCTTTGAGATTCACTCCCTTCACCACCACCAGCCGTGTGTACATCAACAAGATGCACTGTAGCAACTTGCTAAGGTTCCTTTAATAGCACCTCCCAACCCCATGAACTCTATCATCTAGAAGGACAAGGGCAGCAGGTACATGGGAACACACCACCTGCAAGTTCCCCTCTAAGTCACTCACCATCCTGACTTCGAACTATATCGCTATTCCTTCATCATCACCAAGGCTGGAATTTTCCAGCCCCTCATGCCGGCAGGATATCCTGGTCCCGCCTATGTGAATGGACATGACACGAGGGAACATGCCATTGGTGGGGCGTGGGGGGAGGGCTAGAAAATTCTGGCCTGGGTCAGAAGGGAACTCCCTCCCTAACGGCATTATAGGAATAGATTCACCACACAAACTGCAGCGGTTCAAAATGGTGACTCACCACCACCTTCTCAATCCCAACTAGGGATGGTCAATAAATGTTGGCCTTGCTGTGAATGAAATAAAGAACCTCTGACATGGAGATGTGCTAGGGCATGTGCAGTTTATTTCAGTTGGAAGTTTAGTTCTTAGGTCATAAAAAAGAAATGAGTGTATCTGAAATTAATTTGCTGCTGAGGGAGATTTCCCTTTTTTTTTTGCTGTGTTCACATTTTATTCAGGGCTGGTAAGAACTTTTCACTGTGGAAAAGTACTCCATAAAATCAAGCAACAAGGGATTGTGATTTCTTTGGAACATAAGGTTCTGCTCGAAATAGTTGGATTTCTTTTGGGCCTGTTGTTTCTAACGGCAGTGCAATTATGTTAGGTCAAATGGAAGAGGGCCCAAAATCAGCTCCAGTGGATATTTTGTTCTTCCTTTGCTGTCTGACAAAGAGCCAAGTACGAAAGCCTTTTTCAATTTTGTTTGCCTACATTTCGTCACAATCAATTTTAATTGTGCTCCAGAAATAATGATAATCTTTCAAAATAATTGGTGTGTTTTGTGAGGGTCCTCTTTATCTGAACAGTAAAATGATTATAAATGAATAAAACTGACTGATACAGAAAACGGCAGAAAATAGTCAACTGAACATTGCCTTTGCCAATGGCTCTCAATGTACCAAATGGCAGGGCATTTGTGCAGTGAAATGAAACACACAATGGAACAAGATTACAGCTTTTCACTTCTACAAAACTGCCAATAATTAAATGGTCTACTTTTCCATTGAACACCATCAACTTGAAAGCAACAAATTGTACATTAGAAAAGATGATTTTGAAAGCTCCAAGGGATGCTAAGCACACATATGTTTAACGACTGGTATTCGGCCACAATGCTAAACTTTGTAAATATATTTATTGGTGCCCCTTTGTCCTTGTTGGTTTCTGTTGTTTATGCTTTAGTCACTTGCCAAAGCCTGGAAACAAATATTACATACAGAAATTTCCTTTGTAATGATGTCACCAAATAATTCCTCAGTGATTTCATGAATGGGAGTGAAAGTTGTCATTCAGAACATTTTTCCATTTATATGTATCACTAGAAGGCTACAGATTGATATTTGTTTATATTGGAAACAAGTCAGTTCAGAAATATGTTTGGAAATGATTTGACTGATGATTTGACATTGCATTCAGCCACACTATCAATATCTTCATATTTTATGATATTCTTGGGTATTTGATTATATATTTTGGGTATAATTTGGTGGTATAATTTGACACTTTTCAACATCTGGACAACATCAGCAACAGGCATTTTGGTTATTGTTAAATTTTAATGAGAACACATAGCATCCCTTCCCAAAAAAATGTTTCAGCCCCTATTACAAAAGGTAAGTAGAAAAGTGAAACTGCTGCACTTTTGCACCTGAACTATTTTTTTTCAAACTTTACTGGCATATCTGAAATATCATACAGATTCTATGACATAATAATGTCAATGTGATACCACAATACAGGTTTCTGAATTGACATCAAGAGCACAACAACAACAAAATGTTTAACGTAGTAAAATGGCCCCAGGTGCTTCATAGGAGCTATTTCCAACAAAATTTGACACTGAGCCACATAAAGAGTTATTAGGGCAGATGAGGTAGATTTTAAGCTGCGCTTCAAAGCAAAGCAAAGGAAACTGAGGTAGAGTCAGAGAAGTCCAGGGAGGGAATTCCAGAGTTTACAGCCATGGCAGCAGCCCGACGGTTCAACCACCAATTGCTGGGCCACCAATTGAAAACATGGATGCTGAAGAAGCTAGATTTGGGGAAGCACAGAGGGTTGTGGGGCTGGAAGAGATTACAAAGATGGGGAGGAGTAAGGTCATTGAGAGATTTGAAAACAATAAGGATGAGAATTTTAAAATCGAGGCACTGCTGAACTTAATGTAGGATAGTGAGCACAGGGGTGATTGGTGGAAACCTGATTGGAGGAACTCAAACATGCTGTTGCTGGAAAGGTGGGCACAGATTTTGAGGCAACAGCACATTCAAGGACTTTGGAGAGGAAAGGGAGGCTAGAGCTGGTGCGGTAGTTGGTCAGGTAGTTTTTGAGGAGAGGGTAGGTGGTAGCAGATTTGAAGGAGAAGGGGGTAGTACCTGAGGAGATTTAACCATTAACAATAATGACTAACATGGGCGTGAGGAAGGGGAGTAGTCAGCAGTTCAGTGGGAATAGCAGACAGGAGGTGGATCCCATGGACAAGCTGAGCTCGGAGACGGCTTGAGGGGAATCGGGAGAGAAACATAGGGAAACTGTGAGTTCGAGTCTAGGGCAATGCGAAGCATTAGGAGAAATGTGGTTCAGTGGGCTGATGGAAAAGTGGGAAATGGCAAAGATCATAGGATTGAAACTACAATTATATTGCAATTTGGAAAAAAAATTAACATTCTAGTAATTTGCTAAAATGTGATTAGCAATGTGAAATTAAATGCATATATTTCTGAACCCTTGTCAAATTTTAACAAATACATTTTTTGGTGAGTTTATGACTAAAAGATCTAACATAAGACAAATATACATGACAAACATCTAACTAATACATTCTTGGAAACCTGACCTATCAGTCAAAAATCAGGACGATGTGTTTGGGCAGAAAGTCAATCTGAGCATATTAAAGTTTGGTGTTATGCTATACACAATGCAATCACACAACATATCAAAAGGACTATGAGTAATTGAAGACTGCAAATAAAAAGGCCAGAACATAAACTAAACTCTGTTATCCAATACTGAGGAGTCAATATTGACATTATAATGATGTGGCACTTTGATCAGAACTTCCAAAATAGGTTTTCCCAATTGACTAGAATGTAGTGTCTGTGCTGCTAGATCCAGAGAAATGACCTTCAAAATGGGTTTGAAACAGCCCAAGGTGGTTTTGGTGGTTAATTGTTCTCCAGGGAAGGAATTTTACAAACAAAAGGAAATTCACGGCTGCACCGATTGTCATTCCAGGATCTAAGAGCTGGGAATAGAAAAGGAGAAATGAAAGTTGAGCTTTTGATCTTAAATGGGTCAATTTTAAATGACAATGGGCTTTGATCTTTTAATTCCAGAAAAGCGGAGAGTTTTTTTACTCTTTCTTGGAATATGAACATCACTGGCAAAGCCAGCATTTATTGCCCATCATTAATTGTTCCTGAGAAGTTGCTCCTATTCCTGGCCTTGGAAAAACCAACTTATAAACCTTTCTCCAGTCTTTTCTTTTCTCAGATACGGTTCCGAGTAAACAAACACAAAGGGGAAAGAAATTCATCTGGACCAATTTTTGAAATTGCCAACCCTCTCCCTCTTTCCCCCGCCGAGCTTCATCAACGATATTCCTATCCTGACCTCCTATCTCTCTGGGCTTCCCCCATTGATGTACCCCACCAGATCTCTGATCTCTCCAGGCCCCTCCATTATCAATGACCCCCTGACCCACGCCCTCTCCCTTCTTCCAATGTCCGTCTGTGGCCTGCTGTTGAAGGCCTGTCTAACCGACAGGCAGCCAGCATCTCCACCAAGCCAACTACAGATGGAAAATGGAGACCAAAGGTGGTAATCAGATTAAATTTGGCAAGAGCTTAGGGAAAAACGTTCTCTTGACAGCTGCTAAACTGCCCAGCCCTCCACCCTCAGTCCCTGCCATCCCCTAAATATTGGAGCAATTTTTTTTCAATTAATGTCCCACGAGAATTTTGAATACTTCCACAAGATATTTTATCTACCTAATGAAAAGTGTCCCAGTTTTTCTAATCTTTTCTCCAAAGCAAGTCCACTCAACCCTGGTATCATCTTAGTGAATCCCCTCTCCATGACCTTCCCATTCTTCCCAAAGTAGGGCACCAAAATGGAAAACCTAGCCTGCCTGTCGACAAGCTGACCTGGAATCATGCACATTGATTGACATTTTTCCCAATATGAGGTGAGATGTAAAGCCAATGTTCCATCCAATAACCCGAGTTTATTGTTCGGTGAGTAAAGTTAAATTACCTATTCTAACTGCAGCCTAACCAATGATTTGTATAAAAATGCAAAATACTGCAGATGTTGCAAATATGAAACAAAAGCAGAAAATGCTGTCGATATTCCACAGGTCAAGCACTATCTCTTCCGATGAAAGGTCAATGAAACATTCACTCGGTTTCTTACTTCACAGATTCTACCCATGCTGTTGGGTATTTCCAGTGTTTGCGTATTGGGTTGGCATTACCTCAGGATGCTAACACCTCTCTTAGTAAACTCCTGTGATATCCCAGGCTGGACTTTGTTTAGCTGAGTAAAGATGCATCTCTGTGATTGGGGCTGGGTGAACTTAGCCGTTGATGAGGCAGGGTCAGTAACACAACTTTGGGAACTCCCCCAGCCTCTGCTTGGCCACAGTGTTGCTGGCGACCTCTGAACTGTTAGTAAAACATAATGTTATTTTTCTTAACATTCAAATTTACCAACCGGGCCTCACAATCGATTGGGCTCCAATCAATTGCTCAGGCTTTGAGTTTTTCAAAATGCTACCATGGCCATCAATGTCGAGTGTTGGACATCAGATTGGACTGGTGTTGGTAACATAACGTAATGGAAAAAACATTGCATGGGATACTTCCATCTTCTGCACATCCTGTGGCAGCCATTTTGTCCATTGTCAGTCCCCGCTGTACACAAGGCAAGAGGGCACTCCCACCTGAAGGATTTCCAACAGGGATAGGAGCTCATCAAAATTAATGGAAGAATAATAAGAATAATGAGAAAATAATGGTACTAAAGTATGTGAAATCCCCCAGGACCAGATGGTTTCCATCCCCGGGTTTTGAAGGAAGTAGAGGAGAACATTGCAGATACCCTAGATATAACCATCCAAAGTTCTCTTGTTTTGTTCCTTTTGATTGCAAAAACTGCACATCACTTCGCTATTTAAGAAAGATAACCAGGATATCTGAGGAATTATAGAGTGGTTAAGCTTAGCATCCATTATTCAGAAATTACTAGAGTCTATCATTAAGGATAGAACATCATGAAATGCTTCAGCTGATTAGAAAGAGCCAGCATGGATTTGGAAAGGGTAGGTCATTTCTGATGTATCTGCTTGAATTTTCTGAAGAGGTGATTAAAGTTGTGGACCGGGGGATGTCTATGGATGTTATTTATATGGATTTCCAGAAGGTATTTGATAAAGTCGCAATTGTTTGCAAAAGTTGAAGCTCATAGAATGGAAGGAGAATTATTAATCCGGTAAGGACATTGGTTGAGCAGGGTCAAGATAATGGGTAGGAACATTAATTGACAGGATGTGATTACTGATCTCCAACAGGGACCTGTGTTAGGTCCTCAACTATCGCCTGTATTTATTAAGTGGTCATTTCTAAATGATTAAAAACTAGATACAATGAAGGTCCAGGAGACTTCAAAGTTGAAGTACATAGATCATTAGAATGCCATGAATGATTCCTGTACTTCAAGGGTTAAATCACAAGGAAAAATTGCACAAACTCAGGTTTTACTCCATGGAATTTAGAAAGTTAAAGGATGATTTAATCAAAGTTTTCAAGATGTTAACAATATCACACAGGGTAGATGGAGAGAAGCTGTTGGTGCTGGTTGGAGAGGCTCAGGTGAAGGGGCACAGTTTAAAAATTAGAGCCAAAATTTTCAGGAGTAAAATTGGAAAACACTCCTACATACAGAGAGCGGTAGAAATTTGGAACTCTCTTTCAAAAATGGCCATTGATCCTGGGTCAATAAATAATTTTAAATCTGCAATTGTTTGCCAAAGGTATTCAGGGAAATGGAACAAAGTGAGAATGTGGAGTTAGGTCACAGGTCGGCCATAATCTCACTGAATGGCAAGACGTGTACAGGGGGCAAAATGGTCTACTATAAGACCATAAGACCATAAGACATAGGAGCAGAAGTAGGCCATTCGGCCCATCCAATCTGCTCTGCCATTCAATGAGATCATAGCTGGTCTGATAATCCTCAACTCCACTTTCCTGCCTTTTCCCCATAACCCTTGATTCCCTTACTGATTAAAAATCTGTCTATCTCAGCCTTGAATATACTTAACCACCCAGCCTCTACAGCCCTCTGCGGTAAAGAATTCCACAGATTGACTACCCTCTGAGAGAAGAAATTGCTCCTAATCTCTGTTTTAAATGGGTGACCCCTTACTCTTAGATTATTCCCTCTGGTACCAGACTCTGCCATAAGGGGAAAAAACATTTCAGCATCTACCCTGTCAAACCCCCTAAGAATCTTATATGCTTCAGTAAGGTTGCCTCTCATTCTTCTAAACTCCAATGGGTACAGGCCCAACCTACTCAATCTCTCCATCCCTGGGATCAACCTAATGAACCTTCTCTGGACTGCCTCCAATGCCAGTATATCTTTCCTTTGATAAGGGGACCAAAACTGTTCACTGTATTCTAGGTGTGGTCTAACTAGTGCCTTGTATAGTTTTAGCAAGACTTCCCTATTTTTATATTCCATCCCCTTTGAAATAAAGGCCAACATTCCATTTTCCTTCCCTATTCCCTGCTGAACTTGTATGTTAGCTTTTTGGGATTCATGCACAAGGACTCCCAAATCCCTCTGTGTTGCAGTCTTTCTCCATTTAAATAAAGTTCAGCTCCTTTATTTTTCCTGCCAAAGTGCATAACCTCAAATTTTCCCACATTATATTCCATCTGCCAAGTTTTTGCCCTCTCACTTAACCCGTCTATATCCCTCTGTAGACTCTTTGTGTCAACCTCACCACTTGCCTTCCCACCTATTTTTGTGTCATCCACAAACTTGGTGATAGTACATTCACTTCCCTCATCCAAGTCATTAATATATATTGTAAATATTTGTGGCCCCAGCACTGATCCCTGTGGCACTCCAGTAGTTACAGGTTGCCATCCTGAAAATGCACCCCCCCCACCCCCCACCCCGTTACCCCAGCTCTCTGTCTTCTATTAGTTAGCCAATCCTCTGTCCATGCTAATATACTACCCCAAAACCATTGGCTCTCATTGGGCAGAGATCTTCGCTCCGCGGGTGTGCACGGGCCCAACCTGCATGATGCGTGTTGACGTCGGCCGAATGCACTGATGTCAAAGCTCAGATGTGCCATAGTTCAGTTGGTGGACGCGCGCCAGAGCCGGCAGCGTGCCTGCCGACAATTAAAAGGCCTGTTAAGGCCATTAAGTTATCAATTAATGTAAACTTTTTGGCTGTCTGTCCCACCTAACAGTTGGCGGGCGGGCGAACAGGCCTTTGCATTATTTTGGAAACCTCATCCAGAGGCGAGATGAGGTTTCCAAAAGCAAGTAAAAATAGAATAAAAATTTTAATTTTTCATTACTGACATGTTCCTGCTCATGTGACGGACTACCCGGCCCGCCCCCACTAAGCACCCTCGCCACCAGCAAAATTCTGCCCATTAAGTAGCCTTATGTGTGGTATCTTATCAAATGCCTTTTGGAAATCCAAATATGTTACATCTACTGGTTCCCCTTTATCTATCCTGCTTGTTACCTCCTCAAAGAATTCTAATAAATTTGTTAGGTATGATTTCCCCTTCATGAAGTCATGGTGACTCTGATTATATTCTATATTTCTAAATGCTCTGCTATTACATCCTTTATAATAGACTCCAACATTTTTCCAATGGCAGATGTTAAGCTAACTTGTCTCCCTCCCTTTTTGAAAAAGGGTGTTACATTGGCCAATCCCCAATCTTCTGGGACTTTTCCAGATCTAAGCATTCTTGGAAGATTACTACCAGTGCATCCATTATCTCTGCAGCTACTTCCTTTAATATCCTAGGATGCAATCCATCAGGTCCAGGGGGCTTATTGGCCTTTAGCCTCATTAGTTTCCACAGTACTTTTTCTCTAGTGATAGTTACTGTATTTATTTCTTCCCTCCCTTTTGCCCCTTGATTATTTAGTATTTTTGGAATGTGATTAATATCTTCTACCATGAAGACTGAGGCAAAGTATTTATTCAACTCCTCTGCCATTTCCTGGTTCCGCATTAATATTTCCCCAGCCTCAATCTCTAAGGGGCCGATGCTCACTTTGACCTCTTTCCTCCTTTTTTATATACTTAGAGAAGCTCTTACTGTCTGTTCTTATATTACTTGCTAGTTTACCCTCAAAGTTTATTTTCTCCCTCTTTTTTTTTGGTCGTCTTTTGTTGGTTTTTAAAACTTTCTCAATCCCCTGGTTACCACTAATCTTTACTACATTGTATGTTTTTTCTTTCAATTTGATACTCTCCTTAACTTCCCTAGTTAACCATGGTTGGTTTATTCCCTTCCTAGAATGCTTCTTCCTCACTGGGATATCTTTGTTGTGAGTCATGAACCATTTTCTTAAACGTCTGCCATTGTTCATCAGCCGTCTTTTCTGCTAAACTCCTTTCCCAGTCCACTCCAGCCAACCCTGCCCTCGTTCTCCTGTTCCCAAGTTCTTATAATGCTTTTGGGATGTTTTTAAGCAACATTTTACCATGCTCTGCAGCGTCTGGAGGCAGGTTAAATGAGAAAAGGTGTGTACAAAATGCTGGATCTACATTACAAATAAAAACTCACATGTTCCAGTATTTCATCAGGGAAAGTGCCAGTCAGTGGCTGGGCTGTCATTTTCTCTCACTAAAAATATCATACCAGGCAGAGCAACAGGAAACAGCAGCTTACAGATGTTTCAGAACAGTTTAGCTCATTAATTCCAATTATAACAGCTCTATGGTGACACGTCCCATGCCATAGAATGCTTCAAAATCTGAATGCCATGTGATTCATGAGCTTTTAGAAAAATAAAAATGGCTCAGGTTTTCTGGTCCTGCACGCAGCAGTGATCGTCCCGGGCAGGACAGGAAATTTGACCGACCAGCCAAAGGTCTGTTGACTTTGGGCAGGAAGTTTGTGGGACCGGGAAACCCCGGCCAACATATTCAAACCACTAAACAAATACCATAGATCCGTGGGAACAGAATTACCTGGAAAAACTCAGCAGGTCTGGCAGCATCAGCGGAGAAGAAAAGAATTGACATTTCGAGTCCTCATGACCCTTCGACAGAACTTGAGTTCGAGTCCAAGAAAGAGTTGAAATATAAGCTGGTTTAAGGTGTGTGTGTGGGGGGCGGAGAGATAGAGAGACAGAGAGGTGGAGGGGGGTGTGGTTGTAGGGACAAACAAGCAGTGATAGAAGCAGAGCATCAAAAGATGTCAACAACAACAGAACAAAAGAACACATAGGTGTTAAAGTTGGTGATATTATCTAAACGAATGTGCTACTTAAGAATGGATGGTAGGGCACTCAAGGTATAGCTCTAGTGGGGGTGGGGAGAGCATAAAAAATTTTAAAATATTTAAAAGTAATGGAAATAGGTGGGAAAAGAAAAATCTATATAATTTATTGGAAAAAAACAAAAGGAAGGGGGAAACAGAAAGGAGGTGGGGATGGGGGAGGGAGCTCACGACCTAAAGTTGTTGAATTCAATATTCAGTCCGGAAGGCTGTAAAGTGCCTAGTCGGAAGATGAGGTGTTGTTCCTCCAGTTTGCGTTGGGCTTCACTGGAACAATGCAGCAAGCCAAAGACAGAAATGTGGGCAAGAGAGCAGGGTGGAGTGTTAAAATGGCAAGCGACAGGGAGGTTTGGGTCATTCTTGCGGACAGACCGCAGGTGTTCTGCAAAGCGGTCGCCCAGTTTACGTTTGGTCTCTCCAATGTAGAGGAGACCACATTGGGAGCAACAAATGCAGTAGACTAAGTTGGGGGAAATGCAAGTGAAATGCTGCTTCACTTGAAAGGAGTGTTTGGGCCCTTGGATGTTGAGGAGAGAGGAAGTGAAGGGGCAGGTGTTGCATCTTTTGCGTGGGCATGGGGTGGTGCCATGGGGGGGGTTGAGGAGTAGGGGGTGATGGAGGAGTGGACCAGGGTGTCCCGGAGGGAGCGATCCCTATGGAATGCCAATAGGGGGGGTGAAGGGAAGATGTGTTTGGTGGTGGCATCATGCTGGAGTTGGCGGAAATGGCGGAGGATGATCCTTTGAATGCGGAGGCTGGTGGGTTGATAAGTAAGGACAAGGGGGACCCTATCATGTTTCTGGGAGGGAGGAGAAGGCGTGAGGGCGGATGCGCGGGAGATGGGCCGGACACGGTTGAGGGCCCTGTCAACGACCGTGGGTGGAAAACCTCGGTTAAGGAAGAAGGAGGACATGTCAGAGGAACTGTTTTTGAAGGTAGCATCATCAGAACAGATGCGACGGAGGCGAAGGAACTGAGAGAATGGGATGGAGTCCTTACAGGAAGCAGGGTGTGAGGAGCTGTAGTCGAGGTAGCTGTGGGAGTCGGTGGGTTTGTAATGGATATTGGTGGACAGTCTATCACCAGAGATTGAGACAGAGAGGTCATGGAAGGGAAAGGAAGTGTCAGAGATGGACCACGTGAAAATGATGGAGGGGTGGAGATTGGAAGCAAAATTAATAAATTTTTCCAAGTCCCGACAAGAGCATGAAGCAGCACCGAAGTAATCATCGATGTACCGGAGAAAGAGTTGTGGAAGGGGGCCGGAGTAGGACTGGAACAAGGAATGTTCCACATACCCCATAAAGAGACAGGCATAGCTGGGGCCCATGCGGGTACCCATAGCCACACCTTTTATTTGGAGGAAGTGAGGGGAGTTGAAGGAGAAATTGTTCAGTGTGAGAACAAGTTCAGCCAGACGGAGGAGAGTAGTGGTGGATGGGGATTGTTCGGGCCTCTGTTCGAGGAAGAAGCTAAGGGCCCTCAGACCATCCTGGTGGGGGATGGAGGTGTAGAGGGATTGGACGTCCATGGTGAAGAGGAAGCGGTTGGGGCCAGGGAACTGGAAATTGTTGATGTGATGTAAGGTGTCAGAGGAATCACGGATGTAGGTGGGAAGGGACTGGACAAGGGGAGCGAGAAGGGAGTCAAGATAACGAGAAATGAGTTCTGTGGGGCAGGAGCAAGCTGAGACGATCGGTCTACCGGGGCAGTTCTGTTTGTGGATTTTGGGTAGGAGATAGAAGCGGGCCGTCCGAGGTTGGGCGACTATCTTGGGTAACTGTAAGTCAAGAGCTGGATGTGATTGAAGAAGCACACATGGTGTTCGTGCTCTGTTCTTAGTTCCAGTAAACCCCTACCAGTGTTTCATCCAGTTGACCAGTCTCCGCCTGTATTGTTTCAAGCACCAACTAATGTGTTAATATCAAGGGCACAGCTCACATTCACCGGACACACTGAACCTGATTACCAAAAATACAAAACCAGTGATAGTTTCAGTGTTCATTGGGATTTTCCGCTCCCATTGGCGTGTTTGCTGGCATGAGCAGAAAATATTGCGAGAAGGCCCTAGTCATGTTTCCTGGCGATGTAAATCCAGGATGCGATTGTCCCTTCTCCCTGTGTCTCCTGCTGTCCAAATGATGCCAACTTAATTTTAATGCATTTGCATCTCATTATTGTTTCCTCACATCGGAATCATCCCCCACATCAAATGTACCGCCCACGTTGGCGTGACTTCAGAACGGCGTGTACCTGGTGACCTGAATCCCGAGGGGAACTCGGACGTGAGTGCACACAACCTTGGGGCTTTCAGTGCATTACCAGGGCAAGGGCTGCAGTGTGGGGGAGGCCGGGGGGCGGGGGGGGGGCGCAAGGCAGCACAGACTGAAGGAAGTCCACAAGCACATGCTGGGGGGTGGGTGGTGGGGTGAGGGAAGTGGCCACGCGCTTGGAAAAGTTTGTCAAAAGTGAGCATTCTTCTGCAGCTGAGACTGTTCAGTTGTAGCTCCATTGACCTGCTTGGATTCGAGCCTCTGAAGCTTTTTTGCCCACTCAAGCAATGCAAAAACAACAAATGCTCCAGAACCTTTCCCCCCTCGGGTGCAGACTGCAAATTAATGTGAGTTTTAGGGGGCAGCTGAACAATTGGCCAACTGGGTAAGTTGTACAATCCCCTTGTGAAAGGTGGGGATGGCGCAGTCACTGGTGGAGGTGCTCACAGCTCCTTGTAACGTCTTTATTCAGGTTTGGACCAGTATCCATCATGGTTCAAGCTAACAGTGCAGCCTTGCAGTGTGGGTTAGGAGAATGCCTGTACCTGAGCTGAGAGCACAACGTGCAGTCCAATGGGCAAAGCTGCTGCCAATCGGTCAAGTGGAGTGGGGCGGAGGTGGGCAGGGTTTCGGGCAGCCAATCAGCGCACCACACACTGGCCATCCAAGTGGTGACCAGCACTCTCCTGCATACGTGAAGTGGCCTTCAGACTTAACCAAGAGAGCGCCTTAGTACACCCATACTAACCCACATGTCTCTCTCCTTGATCCTGCAGGAGGAGAACATCAGGATCATGGAGCCTGGTGATTTAGTGGAATGCCTCATGGCTGACAGGGAGCAGAGAAGAAGAAGGAGAGAGTGATGGAGGCACCCGGCTCAGCAAAGGGAGGAGTATCTCCCTCAAGATGAAGGGGAGGCCGGGTCTGCTGTGCACACAGCTGAAGATCCACAGAGAGCCGTCGCTCATAGGTACATCACTAGATCCAGGGTCTATAGACACCGCCTGTCGTTCCTGCAGGTGACTGAGAACCAGTGTCACTGAAGACTGCACATGTCTAGGGAACTGGTTGGTCACATCTGCAGGATTTGGTGCCAGGGGGACACAGAGGGCATCCACTGCCAGTGGCCGTGACAGTGACTGCGGTGCTTAATTTGTATGCCAGTGGCTCCTTCCAGGCTCCACTTGTTACCTGTGTGGGATTTCACAAGCCTCTAAGCACAAGTGAATCCAAGAGGTCACGGACACCATCTTCGCAAAGGCACAATGCATACCAGGCATCCTGGTGAGAGAATGGAAATCTGCATCATGGTGCCAATGGGGATTCCAGTTTTGAGGCTCCCATCAATGAGGAGACTACACAAAATGTTTGCACCATCCGAAACTCTCACCTCTGTGCCCTGCACTTTTACCTTCGTCTGACACCCCAGCCTCTCCATGACCGGCTGACCGAGGGATAAGGCCCCTATCCAGCTCCAAGTCCTCCTGCTCGTAACTGGTTAGGTCTAGGAGGTTTGGGGGGGTCTCCACCTGTCTGTGACCTCTCTATGTTGTTATGGATCATCTTCTCCTGAAAGGACAGAGGAGCAGTGATGAGTCCCCTCTCTACCTGCAGCTCCATTACAGCCTGGCCAACCCCAGCTGAGGAACACCTCACAGGGCACATCCGAGTCATGGTCCTTGAGCCACAAGACACTCAGTCCAAGCAGCCAGGGCTCACCCCCTTGGCCAACTCCGGCATCATTGGCAGTTGGCGCTCAGACTCTCACACCCCTGAGCTCCACTGGGGGGACAGCCACACCTGAACACTTCACCACACTTCTCTGTGCCAACACAGTACTCACCTTCCCGGAGCGTAGCAGGTTGTTAAACCTCTTGCGGTACTGCACTCAGAGGCGCCGTACAACATCATGGCTGCTGACCAGCACTGCCACATCTTCCCAAGCTCTTTTTGTAAGGTGCGGTGGCCTCCTCCTTCCAACCCTGGGGACAAGTGTTCCCCACCGGGCAGCCTCCTCCTCCAGGAGGACCACGAGACCCTCATCAGAAAACCGGGGGGAGCTAAGTGTCCAAACGACTTGCCCTCCTGCTTGGCGTCTGCAGCCACATTGGAATCCATCATTTATAATCTCCTGTTGACAACACCGAACATCTTCGCCGCCAACAGCCTTCCAGGGTCTGACTGTTCTGGTTTTAAACCGGCCACCGGGCCACCACTGGACCCGGCAGCCAACAGGCCCCCTCCCCCAGCCGCCCCTCCCTGAGCTTCGGGGAGGCTCCATTTACGCTCGGCCCACCAGCGTGAAATCGTGGTCGGTGGGGGCCGAATGTGGGTAGCGGGCCACTTCCCGCCCGCTCCCGGGTCTGCCGACTGTGCCGGACCACCGAGCTCAAAATCCTGGCCCTCGGGATTCTGAAAACCTTGATCCGGATTCTGGAATCTGCGCCCCCACTGAGTGAAACTTCATCCTGGGAGCGCAGTCTCTCAATTTCAGGATGTGATTTTGATGCAGTGTCAGAAGCTGGTGTCCACGATTCTTCTTGTGATTCAGCGAGATATTCCACCAGCTTCCACCAGTGTCGGGAACATCCAACAGTTTCACCCGCTGCAGTGCATCTGCTCCCAGAGCTGCCCCTACAAAACTCTCGCACCAGACTTGGTGCTGACACTAACACGTCTCCTACTCAGGTGTTAATGGGCCTGTGGACACATGTTATTCCTTGTGGGGGGTGGTGGGGGGGCACTCATTGCTGGAGGCCAGAAGAAAATTCTTTTAGAAGGTTCCAAGATCTCTCTGACAGACGCCTATAACCCGTCTTCAATCGACTCTTTGCTGCGAGTTATTCTGACAGATGCTAATCTGTTGTAGAGTAGATAAGCATCCTTTCAAGTACAAAAGGCATGGAGTCAAGAGATCTCTGTATATGATTCAAGTGTTTGATAAGCTTTTTATGGAATGCAGAATGACTAAATATCCCGCCACAAGAACTCTGATCAGGATCAGCCAGAATGGAAGACCTGCTTCACCTTGCACCTCCTGTCCCACTTCACTCCCCATTTCCCCTGTCTTTCTTGACCATGGTGCTGCTCAGCACCTAAGGACCAAAGTGGGGAGGGTTAAAATCATCCCCGTCATGATTTGCTTCTGCTGCACGCACTGCAAATCCCAGAATGTTGTATCATGTTCTGGCTCTTAATGGAATCGTGAGAGATAACGATGTTGCTCTGGTTCCTGCACAATTATCTGTGAAATGGCAGAGAAACATTTATAAGTACACGAAAGCACTTCTTCAATTTACTCAAGCCTTTGAAAGTAATGAGCTGTAGGGCTGTTGTGTTCAGTCTGATGGAGCAGGGACTGCAGATCAGGAGGATAAATTTTATATATACCAACGGATCTGCTCTTTCCTCCCAACTTCAAGCAGGGTTTTTTTGCCATCTCTCTGTTGATGAAAGCTAATCCCTTTATTCAAATGCATTGAGACCCCTTTATCCCAGTTGAAGTAATCAGGTTGAACATTACATTTTACTGGAAAAAAGTGTAAAGTAACATGAATTAACATCAGAGGAAGGTGAATTCAGCAACACTCATGTAATTCTGTGTTCATTTTCAGATCCTGTCATTTTATACGCTATACAACCATGGTGAGAGGCTTTTAAAAAAAAAAATGTTGAACCTTCTTTGGGACAACTTAACTCCATCAAGCCTGTGCAAGTACATCATTATTGGTTTACAATGTACAACTCTTGAACACTTTAAGCTATTGGCAGAGTTTTTGACTTTGGCGCTCGTTGGGAATTTTCCACTTATTCATTATTTTAATGGATGGGAAACTGTAGGTTAGAGGGTGAAGAAGTGGAAAAGTTCAGCCATTTTCTTTTCAAATGGGTTCACAACCCTGAGAACACAAGATTACAAAATAATTTGAAATGCAAAAGCCTCCATTGACTCCACTGCTATTAAGTGGCCAGGATGCCAAATCTGGGCCAGGATTTCACTTAAGGCGGGTGGGCTGGGCGGGAGGGGGCACGGAACCCATCGCCGCCCGCCCGCGATCGGCTGCGCTCCGCCATTTTGCGCGGGTGGGCCAATTAAGTCCCGCCCAGCGTGACGCGCTCAGCACTCCCTGTGTGGGTGGGGGAAGGAGGGAGAGTTGGGGCCCTGAGCAGGGAGCTGTCTGGGGAAGAGTGAATACAGAATGAAACAATTTCAATTAAAGGATATGAAAATTGATTTAAACATGTCCCCCACCGTGTGACAGTGTCGCATGAGTTGCGACATGTTTGGGAAGGTGGGAAAATTAATTTACTGATTTGTATAAAAGTTTCGGGAGACCTCATCCCGCCCGTGGATGAGGTTTCCTGAGAAACGGAATGTCGAGATGATGCGCGATGAGGTCAGGACACACGCCCGATGTCATCGCGCATCGTTTTACGCCTCGGTGTGTCAGATCCGCCCCCTCACGCTGACCGGAAGATTCAGCCCCTGATTTCTGCTTCCAGCCAGTTTTTTAAATGAACTTAACACCCTCACGGCAACTCCTGATCCTGGAAAACCATTTACCAATTCAAAGAAATATTTAGTCCTAATTTCGCTGCTCGCAACCATAAAAGTATAGGTGCAGGAAGAGGCCATTCAGCCCCTCAGTCCTGTTCCACCATTCAATTACATCAGGGCTGATCGGCATGTTAACTCCATTGACCTGCCTTGGTTCCTCAACCTTTAATAAACATGTTTTGTCTGGGTCCCCTGGTCTATCTGAAAGTGTAATTTTAGTTTTACTTCCTCCATCCCTTTGTCTTTTCATCTCTGCAAAGTCATCTCTGAGATGTCTTTTTTTTTGACACTGAAAAGATTCAACTTATTTACTCATTAATTACACTTCAACTCGCTAACACATTGCTTCCCTCTGAGAGCAGAATAGTCTCCTTATGTGGTAGCGGCCAGAACGGGAGGTAATACCCCTGGTGCAGCCTGACCAGGGGGCTTTAGTGACACAAGGTGATTTCTGGAGATTTGAAACTAGCTTATCCAAGTTGATTTGTTTGGTGTCACCTCAGGCTAGCTGAATATGCTGAGCAATAAGTCAACCACCCTTGTGGAGAGTTCTATTTCACTGATGAGAATGGGCCTCACACGTTTACCTTCAATATGTGATAGCTTGCGCTTATCCAAATTAAACTGTATTAACCATTGATCATCCCACGTGTAAAATCAGACAAGGTCCCTTTGTAAGATCTTGGTTGCATTCTCTGAGTTCCTAGTCCCCCTTAACTTCAAATTAAATGACCTCAAACTGGGACTACAAATCCCAGTAATTTATGTGTAATGGTAACCAGAGGGGTCCCACAAGCATCCTGGTCCAAAGTTCCCTCAGTTCAGCCTAAATCTCTTCATGGTTAATTTCTTCTTTGTTCCTAGTTGGCAGTTACTGCATCAGATTGACATCTTATAATTAAAACATAGAGTCACAGAGGTCTACAGCACAGAAAAAGGCCCTTCGGTCCATCGAGTCTGTGCCGGTCAAACAATTATCTAACTATTCTAATCCCATTTTCCAGCACTAAGCCCATAGTCTTGTATGCTGTGGCATCGTAAGTGCACATCCAAATACTTCTTAAATGTTATGAGGGATTCTGCCTCTACCACCCTTTCAGGCAGTGAGTTCCAGATTCCCACCACCCTTTGGGTGAAAACATTCTTCCTCATATCCCCTCAGCTTAAATCTATGCCCCCTGGTTATTGATCCCTCCACCAAGGGGAAAAGTTCCTTCCTGTCTACCCTATCTATGCCCCTCATAATTTTATGTACCTCAGTCATGTCCCCCCTCAATCTCCTCTGCTCCAGGGAAAATAACCCCAGTCTATCCAATCTCTCCTCATAACTAAAACTCTCCAGCCCAGGCAACATCCTGGTAAATCTCCTCTGCACTCTCTCTAGTGCAATCACATTATTAAAACTAATTAAACTAATTAAAACCTACTGGCCTTGATTTACAGCATTTTGTCAAAGACCTTGTATGAATCCAACTCGGGAAAACAAAGATGGGCCTACCTCCTTGATATGTAGATGCTACTTATGCCTCCCAATAGGTGAAATTTAATACTTGTATCTAAATTAGGAAATTACATCTCATACTATGTTGTCACTGTGCTACACGGAGGATACGAAATGACCATCCAAGGTCTGCAGTTAATATTTTCATTAGTGAGGCTGACTTTACAGGCACAATATGTTGAGAATCCCCTATTGCCAGTTGTGGGGCCTTAGCTACAACAGCAACTTATTGGAAAATCATGGATACACTAACCAGGATTTTCTATCTATTGTGGAAAATATCTTAAAATGGAATGGCATCCAAAAATTACATGTAGGAGCATTAATTTCAAAGATTTCTTATGGTAGGGATAAAGAACACTGTAACATCTGGTATTACCTATAAACAGGGAGGGCAAGCAGGACCAAATTAACATTAACGTTAAAATTAATGCAGTTAACAAAGTCCCTCGACAAAAGTGTATGAAGGATATGGTTAATGTTCTGACAAAAAGTCACTGACCTGAAATGTTAACTCTTGTTTTCTCTGCACAGCTGCAGCTATTAAGTATGTCCAGCATTTTCAGATTTATTTCAGGTTTCCGGTATCTGCAGTATTTTGCTTTTAGATGTTAATATGACCTTATTTCCCTTCATTTATTATGATTTAAATTACTTTTCTTAAATTTGAAGAGCAGTGGAATTTATCTGATATTGTCACTGTAGTTTTTCCACATTTTAAGCACCTTCTAAATGAACCATAATTAATTTCCAGAGATATATTTTGTTTGATATTATGTGACAGAAATGCATATCTAAGCCTTGATGCTTTATATATCTTAAAACCTCATACCACTGTTTTGCCGGAACCATATCTGCACACAATCCTCCTCTTCCTGTGTTAACTGTGTTCCATCATCAGGCTGGTTGCGATCCCAATAGTTATAGTCATATGTTGTTCCATCAGTCCATTCAAAATCCCCTTCCTGTCAAGAATTTTGAAGACCATCATTCATTAACACGTCCGCAAAATTAATTACTGTCAAAAAAAAAGCAGAAAATCCAAGGCTCCTTAAACAGCACCTTCCAAACCCATGACCACTACCATCTAGAAGGACATGGGCAGCTGATAGATGGGAACACCACCACCCGGAAGTTCCCCTCTAAGTCACTCACCATCCTGACTTGGAAATATATCGGCCGTTCCTTCACTGTCACTGGGTCAAAATCCTGGAACTCCCTTTCTAACAGCACTGTGGGTGTACCTACACCACATGGACTGCAGCGGTTCAAGAAGGCAGCTCACCACCACCTTCTCAAGGGCAATTTGGGATGGGCAATAAACGCTGGCCCAGCCAGTGAAGCCCACATCCCATGAATGAAGAGAAAAAAAATCTCTCCCAGGGAGCAGTTAAATTGAGTCCTTGTTTGACATTGGGGATCCTGAAGGATCTTCTAAGGTACAGGGTCTCCATGCGCACATTACAAGACTAACAGTGTAGGATGTGATTGAGCCAGGAACCCACAACATTGGGGCTCTTGCATCCCGTGTCTCACAGGAATCTGGGGTAACCCTGGCAGCCAGTATTGTCCAGCGAAAGCAGGCAAAGTGGCCATTTTCCTGGAGTAAATAGGGCGAACCCAGCTTCAAGCCTGAGGCCCAAAGAAACATGTGGTAAACAATATTTCTTATTAGCAATATTTTATATTAGCAATATTTTATATTAGCAGTATTTTACACAAGTGCCCTGTACCAAGGGGACTGGGGGGTGGAGTGGGGGCAAAAAATTAGCCTTCTCAGGGGATTCAGCAGTCATGGAGGGAATTGCCCTAATCCCACAAAACTTGACCATATTCCAGTATTTACAGCACGAGGGGCTTCCCTACCAACACAGACCTTTGTTCCCAATTTCTTGGATGACAACTATGCTCCGAAATCACATCATTCAGCGGCATATTCTCAGTACGTTCTCTATTTGGAAGAGAATTATCTTTAATTGTTTTATCAGCAATATGGTAAAGTAACAAATTGATGGTGAGCTAATCAATTGTTTTCCTCATGAAACTAACATAAACCTGTCCAAATAACACAATAAAATTCTCACAATAAAAATTAAATAATGAATGGATCATCACAAATAGGTAATCAGTTTAACAATACAGGAACCTTTGGGCTAAAAATTCGATCGAGATGCACAATTACCCTGTGCCCGATCAAGATGAAGCAGACAACATGCATGAGTGCTGCACGATCATCTCAATGATTGTGCAACCCAACATGAGACACACTGCTGGCTGGCTGCACTCTCAGAAGCACGTGCAGGACTAGCAAGACTTACAAATTACCAGACCTTCTTAAAGGCAGCCTGCCCCTCTTAAAGGGGAGATGCATTCAGGCTACAACAGCTTTTGGAAGAGTGCGTGAAAGGATTTTAGGGAAGGAATAATTCTATTAAGGAAGCAACATGTAAGAAAAAGGGCTCCCAGGATCTCCCAATGCCGTCCTGGGAGCCTTAGTACAGAAGTTTGAAGGAAGGAGAAGAGGCCATGTTTCCACATGGTGCCAGGGTGACCTCAAGGCACACCCTGTGAGGGGATGGGAGCAGCTGGCCATGCAAAACCTGGCTACGGTGCTGCAAAAAGTTCAATGACTGCACACAAGTGTTTAAGGTCAGCGAATGCATATTCACGTGACATCTCCTAATCACCACCCCACCAGCCTCACACACTGCTCAGTGCAACACACACCCATCACTCACTCATCCACAAAGATAGCAATCAGGGCTCGAGACTTTTTAAGATCCTTGAGGAGACCAACAAACTAAAAGAAACTAATTTACCGAATGACCCCAAAGAAAAAGCCCATGGACAGGATTTAACTTTTTATAACTTCTACTTTAACAATCAAACCAAAATTAAGCTTGAACTCACAGGCAAATTGCAGTTAATATAAACTATAACTTACACTTGAAATAGCAGAAAAAACAGAGATGGATCTCACAGATTTCTCCGATATCCATTCAGCAAATATGGCAATATCCTGAGCCACAAAGTCTTTCAAAACTCTGTCTTCCTCAGGTAGAGTTCTAGTTCCTTTACTTGGAGGCTTTAGCCACCGAGTTCCATTCAGCAGCAGTTTTACTCCACCCAGGTTCCAAAGGAAAAAATTCTACCAAAAGGCATTCTTTTGCAGATCCCTCTCATCTCCACTCATGGATCCAGCTTTTTGGGACTTTTCCAGCTGCACCACGACTGTCTTCTCCTCACAGCCTACCTGCACTAAACTCCACAGCTGAGATCATCCCATGGCTCTGCCTGTTGTCTAGTTTCAACCAGTTTCTACTTCCCTAGCACCTGAAGTCATAGCCCAATCTCATGAACCCAAAGTCTTACTTTGAGATTGTTGGGCATGCCCACCAAGCACTCAGGAGCAGCTGGGGAATGGCCCACCGTCCGTGATTGGCCTCCGACTGCGATTTCACGCTGACTGGCCAATTAACAGCCAGCCAGCGCAAAACGCACGGTGAAAGACTCAGTGCTGCCAGGGTAGGGGTGCAAGGAGAGCGAGCGCTGAAGTTTGCACAGGAGCAGGGGAGCATGCAATGAAAGTTCCCTGAAGATAGAAAGCTTCCTCAGGGAGCTGCAGAACTTTAAACCCTTAAATAAAGATTTTAAAATCTCAAAAAAAAATTTCCACACACAAGAATCACTCACCTAAAGTTGTTGATGATAAGAATTCTGCCCAAATGTTTTTTTAAAATTATGACTGGAAACCTCATCCCGCCCTTGGATGAGGTTTCCTCAAAAACCCGAAGACTACCTGGCTGTTTCGCCCGCTTGCCAACCATAAGGTTGGACGGGCAGTGAAAAATAGGTTAATAGCCTTAATAGGCCCCTTAATTATCAGTGGGCGCACTGTTGACTCTCGTGTGTGCCCAACAACTGAAATATCGTGTGAGTGTGCAATAACATCAGGACACTTGCCCGATGCCATCACGCGTTATTTTACGCCCGATCGGGTTAGGCACCTGCCTGTGGGAAGTAAAATTCTGTCCTTAGCTTATCTTTCAGTCAGAGACTGTCTTGAAAAAACAAGCTTTAAGAGCAGAGTTAGTGCACACCCAACAAAACAATCGCTAGGCTATTTATGCAGACAACAGCTTCCCCACTGGGAATCCTGCAAATCCAGTCCCGAGGAAGAATCATATTGGACTCAAAACGTTGGCTCTGTTTCCCTCTCCACAGATGCTGTCAGACCTGCTGTGCTTTTCCAACACTTTCTGTTTTTATTTCCGCAGTATTTTGCTTTTAAATTAGGATTAGGGTTCAACTTCCAAGAATTCTTGGAGTTCCACATTTCCTGCAAGGAAGAGTGCGTTTTCCTGCAGGTTAATTCACTTTCTCTCAAAAGATGACCCTTTGCATTTTGCGTGATCTTTATGGTTCTTTCCTGTTCTTTGAGATGTTGTTCTAAATGTGCTGAAAACATTGACGTATTTCCTCCTGCTTTTTCCTGAGTTGCTGACCATCCTGTTGGCGTTTCTATACTTGTCGCCTTTCAGATTCTTTCCACACATCCTCGGCCTTTCTCGGTTGGATATCGTCATTTACAGTTGCACTTGTAACAATCTCCCTCCGTGCTCTCCTTCTCCCTTGCAGTGACCTCCTTGGTCCAACGTTCGGCGTTGCCCCTGCTCGCCCACTCTGTGGCTGCTTTCCAGAATCTGCGCAGGATGGTCTGCAGTCTGGGCCCCAGGGCACCATTCGTGAGGGGTCCGAAGGTCTTGGAACTTGATTGGGTCTGATTAATCCTGTCAGGAACAAGATGGCTGACTGGTGGCAGTCCATCTGGCTGCCACGATGAACTGGAAGGCGTAATCCCTGGTCGCGTCACTTCTTGTCCTCTGGATTCAGCAATTTCACTGCTCTCCTTTGAAGCCACACACCAGGGGGTGGGTGGCCGGAGGGGGGGAGTGGGGGAGGGGGGGCGGTTTCTATGCCAGGATTGGGCAGGGGCAGGCACAAGCGGGCGCGGAACCGATCGCTACCTGCGGCCGGCTGCGCGCCACCATTTTATACAGGCGGGCCCGTTAAGGCCTGCCCAGCGTAACGTGCAGCACCACCTGTGTGCGGGCGGGGGAGGAGGGAGAGTCAGGGGGCCCTGCGTGGCAAAAATGCCCCTGAGGTAGCTCCGTGCCTCCTAGAGATTAAATGGATTAGAAAACCTTTTAACAAATAAGGTAAAAATTTACTTAAATACGCCCCCTCGGGTGACCGCGTCACATGAGCTGGGGCCGTGTTTGTGAAGTTAGCAAAATTTATTTATTTATTTATTTCGTAAAAGCTTCAGGAGGCCTCATCCTGCCCGTGGATGAGGTTTCCTGAAAAACGCAAAGGCCGCTTGGGCTCTTCGCCTGCCGCCAACCTTAAGGTTGGACGGGCACCATTCTTAGCCAGTTTAATCACTTTTTTAATGGCCTTAATAGGCTGTTGATGACAGTTTGGTGGGCGCACAGCTGCAGGGGGTGTGCGCCCACCGAATAAAATATTGAAATGACATCGGAACGCATGCCCAACATCATCACACATCGTTTTACACATCAGCGTGTCAGGCCCGCTCTGCACACTGACTGGAAGATTCAGCCCCAGGTGATCATTCAGATTCTGCACCTCATCCTCACACACTTCCCAATGCTGCAAGCCTCCCTCCCATTCACATTGACATCCCGCAGTTTCCACATCCTTTCAACAATTTAACTGTGACAGGAACATCATCCCAAGCTCTCACCAACCCTCTGCCTCCTCTCTTGCAGGACATAACTGAAAGGAGTAGCAGAGTACTGGCGGGGGGACAGGTACACTTGTCTTTCCTGACCCCTTCGGAGGAGATGCTGCTCCACTTTCTAGGGCCAGCAGTCACCGAGGCCACTGCATCTGACCTCATCAAGAACATTCAAGAAAGATGCTTCATGCCTTATGCACCTTCTCAAGTTCTGCTTCTCCTTCATCCTGCTCTCCATCACAAAGTGTAAGTGACAGATAGTGTGATCATGAACCTTTTGCCTTTCACGCCCCTGCCCCTCACCCCAACCCCCCCACCTTCTGTTTCTACTTCCAAATGTCCAAGACCTCCCAGCTGGCCACCTTCATCACAAAATGCACGAGCTAAGAGCAGATATCTGATGAAGAAGCAGCATCACTTGATCTGAAACTCACAACCAGAACAGCTCAGATACTAACACTGTGCGAATGGAGGGCGGTGTGGAGGAGGGATCTGCATGTACTGAGTCAGTTAGTATAAATCACCTACAGCCAGGCTACGAGGGAAACTAGCACATCAGCAAGATCCCCGGGAGGTGAGGCTACAGACAAGTTTTACTGCAGTGGACTGGGATAAGGATTTCGACATGGAGCACTTTTTGGAGAATGTTGATGGGAGTACGCACAGAGATACTTGGTGCACCGGCAGATTGTTCAGGTCCTCTTGTCATGGTGAAGGAGCACAGAGGAGCGTGGCTCCAACTCGGCATTAAACTTCACACACCGGCTTGGAATCCTTCCTTTCTTTTAGAAGTGGTGGAGGCAACAGGTTACAACATTAAGTATGTCAGTAGGTAACCTAATGAATGTACTGTCTACCCCTCTGTGCTAATAAAATCATCAGATCACTCTGATATTCAGTTCACCCATCAGATGAATATCACATCTCATGGATTCCATTCTGATTAAAGCAATGTGGGGTGTAGTGACGTTGCGGACGATATGATAATGAGGAAACATAGAGTATTATTGGTTTTACCTATATCTTATAACAATCAGATTTTCAAAATGGCAGCTGGTGGCAGTTCAGCTGCTGAAGACAGGTCAGTGCTGAAGGTGCTTTGAAACAGGAATTAATTGCGTCCGCCCTCTATTGAGGGCCGAGAAAAACCCAGACGTGTTATATTTCTTATCAAACCCACATGTGGTCATTTTCGGAACTTTGTGGTTAAAGATTATAGGTATCGATAGTTTTGTTCAGGCAATTCATTTTGTCTGACGGATTAAATTTCAAATTGAGTGTCAATTCTTCAAAGTTAGTAACAACACATAAGGAAGAACGTTTTTCTGAGTTGGCAGTATCTTGCTGTGGGAGTTTATCAGGATATATAAAATTTTAGAAGCCAATACTTATGTCATTCCTCCAAAGATTGTATTTTTTCTAACTAACAAGAGCCTATTCTTCTTCTTTCGAGCATACCATTGGCAGGATTAACTGCAACAGCATCGTTGGGCTGGTTTATTTGGTTAACCCTTTGCTCTGTCTAACACCCCACCTTGCTCTGACAGGGATCTCTGTGAATAAAACTGATTAATAAGTCTCTTGTTACAAGAGTCTTGCATGCTTAATAAGATGTAAATTAATTGTCTTCCTAATTTGTGATGTTGTGAAATCCTACACACTGTTTTCTAACCAGTAGTACTTTTACTGTTAATCATACAGGCAGTCCTCGGACTTACAACATAATTGTTCCTAAAACCATGTCTTAAATTGAAACATCATAACTCGGAACTGATTTTCCCATAAGAGCAATGTTAGAAATGGGGAATTGGTTCCTGAACAAAGGCCCAATACCCTATTTTCACCAAAATAGCCCAGAATTTTGTACTCAATCTGTGAAGAACGAGTAATATAGCAACAATAATGTATTTAAGTAGTAAATAGCAATAAAGTTGAGATTAAAAATCACATAAGCTGAAAGTACACGTTGAAATATAATACAGTGCTGTACTGTACACTGTACATTACCCCTATTTACAAATGATCTAAGAAGCATAGGCAAATTTTAAAGCCTTAATTATTTTTTACATACCATTATTATGGCAAAGGAACGCTAAATGGTAAGAAAAAGTTTGAAAGCACAGAGATTCATCAAGTAAAAAAATAGCTTCAGAACAGCAACTGAACATCTTGAGTCAGGAAGATGGGCAGCACAACGTCAATGCGCACAAATGAACGTTTGAACTTGCTCACTGGTGCGGTGTCGAGAAGTCAAAACCAATGTGGGAAAGTCAAAACAAGGTGTCAATTTATAAATGTCAAATAAGTGCCAGTCGTTGTAACTCGAACATCGTAAAGCCAAGGACTACTGCCTGTATTGCGAATGCTAAGGAATGCTCCTCCCAGTCATCCATTCTCTCCAGTTGCAGCTTTTGGCCCATGTGGAATGTAGGTTTATATGGAAAGTGTAATTTGCTGAAAACACAAATAATATGGCTTGGGAGAGCGCCCAAATTGTAGCTAAGCAACAAAACATTGATTCTGCAGTTTTTTTGAAGATTCGATTGCAGGAGCCGTTTTAGTTGAGTGGTTTTGAACACCTTGGTAACTGGGCAGCCTCTCAAAAAATGTTGGTTGTGTGTTGCATGATTTTCTGCGGTGGGCAGTTTACTGGAGCATAGGTGTTAGACTTTCATAATGGGCATGTTTTGTCCAATTTACAGACAGCGTTCTACATATAAATCATAAAGTACAGACATTAACACCCTGATTAAATCCAATTCTCAATATAAAAGGTTCACAGCTTTTGGATTGCAATTTTACACATGAATCACTCTTCATCCTAACTGTTGAAAATGCTGCTAATGATTGGCAAAACATATTGGAAATAGCTCATTGACAGTTTTGTGTTATGAATCAATCTCTGGTGATAGGACAAGGTGATCAAGCAGCTAGATGATAGCAACCAAGATAAAATGAAGGGGGAAGATGGGGCATGAGGAAAGGAAGGGTTAAGATGGGAAGAATGAGGAAGAAGGGGGGAAAGTGTGTCGAGAAGAGAAGAGAGCCAGGTGGGTTAGATGATGGCAAAGCAGAGAAAGGATGGGAAGCAGAGAAGGGAAGGGTGCAGTTGGTACTGAGGAACAACCTCTGGTGGAGTATACAATTGAAAAAATATATCAGTCGGAGGAGATTGGAAAAGTATTTCCGTGGGGATGGGGAGAATTATCTCAGCGGGGAGGAAAGCACCAAGAGTGTCTAATATTCCAATGAATGAGGTGGCCCAAATTTTTAAAACATTGTAGTGATTCCATTATTTAAAAATTACACCGTCCTAATTTTACAACTCTTAATAGGCCCTAACATTATTTTTCATATAATTAGATCCTAATTATTCAAACAATGGGCTGAATCATCCCCAGAACTAAATGCGGTATTGGGCGGGAAAAAGGATGTTTTACCCCGGCCACAATGGTGGTTTTTGCGCCATATCGTCCATTTCCCACCTCATTAATTATGCAGGCACGGAAAACACACTGTCTCGCTGGTGTGCAGCCTCTGAACCACCCTCCATGCTGTTACCTCACTGTTTCCTCACTCTGGGCGCCATATCTAAACAGCAGCAACCCGCACAGTTCTCAATGCTTGCAGCCCACGACTGCTCCAGTGAAGGCATGACCCTGAAAGCCAAGAAGAGATCAGTGACCCATCTGGGAATGTCTTTCGGAGGCACCACCACGATGTCCTCTACCCCCGCTTTGGCCACAGCAACCTCATCACTCCGGCTTGGGAGGCGGTGGCAGTAGTGATCAGTGCCAATGCTGCACAGAAGAGGTTGGCCACTCAAAGCAGAAAGAGGATCAATAATTTCATCTGTGCCACCAGGGTAAGGCAACCATCTCATCACTCTAAACTCACAAACCCATCACACATTCACTGGCATCTCACTCACTGCCAGCTCAAGGGACATCACCACTCACTCTCTCACACACACCCTCACATCTCCATCTGGCCTCATCTCCTCTGGAGGCTGCCTCCTCAGCCCTCACCATCTTAAGGCCGCTCACACAGATCAACATGTGCCCCACACACACCCTGAGATACCCTCCATTCCCAGTACAGCCCTTGCCCTGAAGCCTCTTCCCTTGCCTGAGGCCACTTCTCCCCTTCCCCAAGCAAGCCCCAGCCCTGCAGCCATTGAAAAGTCACACCTGCCTGATGGCTGGTCTGGTGGGTAGAGAGCTGCCTGTGAGCCCCCTCTAAAAGGGCTGGATTTTCAACTGGGTGATCAGGCATAAAACCTATAGGCCCGAATTTTACTTTTGGTGGGTGTGCCCGAACGGTGAGCCTGGGAGCAGTTGGGAAAGGGACTGCCGTCTGCGATCAGCTCCCAACCACGATTTCACGCTGGGTGGCCAATTAACGAGCAGCCGGCGTGAAACAGAAGCTGAAACGCTTAGCGCTGCCGGCGGGGGGGTGGGGGGGGGGGGGCGGGAAGAGGGTGAGCGATGACCTCACCGCGGGTGTGGGCGAGCGCAGTGAGAGAGCTCACCGAAGGCGGACAGACTGCCTCAGGGAGCCGCAGACCCCAAAACCCATCAAATAATGTTTTAAAAAGCTGCAAAAAAAAATGTTCATGCATCACAATCAGGTACCCGAAAATATAGCTGATAAAAATGCTGTCCCATAGGCTTTTATTTTTTTTTTTATTTTATAACGGAAATCCCATCCCCCTCTTGGATGAGGCTTGAGAAAAATGTAAAGGCCGCCTGGCCGATTGACCCGTCCGCCAACTGTAAAGTTGGACGGACCATGAAAAATTGGAGACAATTGCGGCGTTAACGGGCTTAATTACCCTCTTAACTGTCGGCAGAAATGCTTCAGACTTTCACACGCGCCCACCAAGTGAAATATTGCGTGAGTGCGCGCTGACGTTGGGACGCTCGCCTGACATCTTCTTGCGCGGTTGAACGTGTCGGGCCCACGCCTGCCTGTGGGACATAACATTCAGCCCACAGAAACTGCCAACATTTCACTTTCGTTTACCTCAGCGGGAAGGAAAATCTGGCTAATCCCGAATCCCAATTTTAAACACAGGTAGCAAGTTGAAAATCTACCTCAAAATGTTATGGAACAAGGCAGGATGGTAATACTAACATTAGCAAAGCGAGGCGGAGGGGCATGTCAGTGGGGTGGTGAAAAAAGCCTTTGAGACACTTGCCTTTATCAATCGAGGCATAGATTACAAAAGTAGGGAGATCATGTCGGAGTTGTATAGAACCTTGGTGAGGCCACAGCTGGAGTACTGTGTGCAGTTCTGGTCGCCACATTATAGGAAGGATGTGATTACACTGGAGGGGGTGCAGAGGAGATTCATCAGGATGTTGCCTGGGATGAAACATTTAAGTTATGAAGAGAGGTTGGATAGACTTGGGTTGTTTTCGTTGGAGCAGAGAAGACTGAGGGGCGACCTGATCGAGGTGTACAAGATTATGAGGGGCATGGACAGGGTGGATAGGGAGCAGCTGTTCCCCTTAGTTGAAGGGTCAGTCACAAGGGGACACAAGTTCAAGGTGAGGGGCAGGAGGTTTAGGGGGGATGTGAGGAAAAACCTTTTTACCCAGAGGGTGGTGAGGGTCTGGAATGCGCTGCCTGGGAGGGTGATGGAGACGGGTTGCCTCACATCCTTTAAAAAGTACCTGGATGAGCACTTGGCACATCATAACATTCAAGGCTATGGGCCAAGTGCGGATAAATGGGATTAGGTAGGTCAGGTGTTTCTCACGTGTCGGTGCAGACTCGATGGGCCGAAGGGCCTCTTCTGCATTGTGAGATTCAGTGATTCTGTGATTCATCATTGAAAACCCCTATCACAATGTCACCTCCATGAATTTTCACAGGATTACCAAGAACTTTTGATAGATTTGGAATGGAACATTACAACCCACCTACCGGCTTTAATGGAGATGATTTCATCGGGGTGAAGTTGCAGGCTGTGAGGAAAGGTGGTCTACAGGTCGTTGAGAACTCATGTCCCCTGCTGGTGGGTTTTTCAGGAGGTGGGGGGAGAGGGCCTGTAAAATCCCTTGCATGGCCTTCCCACAGGGCTGCTACCCCTCCCGACCTCTCCACATTTTACACTGGAATAGGTGAGGCTTAGGCCAGTCCACCTGCCCTTGCTCCAATTGAATGGCCCATGAATGATCACTTAAAGACCGGTTCTCACCCAGCCTCAATTTTCAGGCTGGCAGGAGGAGTTCAGAGTCAGCAAGGAAGCCCAGAAAGTGACCCGGTTCAGACCTCGGGTGGTGAGGCAGTGAGGCACCTCCCAACAACGGCCTCCTATCAACATCAGCCATCCCACTAACCTCCCCCACCCACCCCCACAACAAGGTCTGGCCCCTGCGGGTGCTCCCTCCCCACCCAGTTCTGCCCACCCCCTTGGGCCTCCCTTCCCCTCCCCTCCCCACCCTGAGACCACCCCCCAACTTACCTGGTCCAGGATTCCTGGGACTTAGATTCTGGAGACTGCTTGCAGTTCCAGTCCTGTCCACTGCAGCTTCTGGCACTGTTGGGACTAGAGAGCTGCCAGCCAATCAGATTGACCGCTGACTCTGTGAGGTGGGACTTCCTCCCGAGTGAGGGGCAGAGAGGTGCACCTCCAGAAAATTAACCCTTGTTGAAACGTTAAATGGCTGTGGGGCCACCTGTATTGGTGGCAAAGTGCTCGGCGCCAATTCTTCGGATGGCAGGAAGGGAAACCCCACCATCGTAAAAGTCCTGGCCAAGGAAATTAAGAAATAATAATCCAATAATGAATCAAAAATATTGAAACCTGTCTGATTTGGTTGAGTAACAATGGGAATTATATATCTTCGATGGCACTCATCTTGTTTGTCTACAAGACTCTGTCTGAATCAATTAACAATACTTATATCTCTAAGTTAGAAGCTCAAATCCTGCACCAATGCAGTTTGCGTGGTCAGAGGTGCTAGCCTTTAAGGGAGGTGGCAAACAGAAGCTGCTCTGTCCTTTCAGGTGAATGCTGAAGATCCTCTGGTTCTCTTTGGAGCCGATCTCAGCATCATTCCTTCCAACTGCAAAGCTGATCAACATGTCATCAAGCCAACTGTGGAATTTCACTGCACGGACTTTTGCTCCTGTGTCTGTCTACCTAACAACAGTATTCACTGTGCTCTAAGAGTTGTGGCAGGGTGCTATATAAATGTAAATCCTTTCACATGGCTTATCCTCAGTTCAGTAAAATAGAACACATGCTTATCATCGAACACAAGTAACAGCTTTAAACATTTTTTCTCAGTCCATTAAGTCAATTGTTTAGAGAAGAATATCCAGCACTCCTTGAGTTTTGGTTTAGTCAGACTCTACTGGGTTCTGCTTCATCCCACCTTACACAACATAAAACAAGGTAATAATCGAGCAGACTGGGAGAGCTATTAAAAATAACAGAGGGATACAAAGTGATAAGATGTCAAAAGGTAAATTTTAAAATAACATCTTGAGAAAGAGAGCGTTGAGGAATAATACAGGTCCATTAAAGACAATAATGGATAACGGGGAAGTGTTATGAAAGCATTTCACAGTAGACGGTTAAATGCAAGGAAACATTAAAATAAGTCGAGGAGCAATTTATTGGTTTTAATATAATTAATAAGAAAACGATAATAAGGAAAATAATAGGATTTAAGACAGACAAGACTTAAGGCAATCCATATCCAAATGCAGGAAGACCTGGACAATATCCAGACTTGGGCTGACAAGTGGCAAGTAACATTCACACCACACAAGTGTCAGGCAATGACCATCTCCAACAAGACAGAATCTAACTATCTCCCCTTGACATGCAATGGCTTTACCATCGCTGAATCCCCCACTATCAACATCCTGGGGGTTACCATTGACCAGAAGCTGAACTGGTCTAGCCATATAGATACTGTGGCTATAAGAACAGGTCAGAGGCTAGAAATCCTGTGGCAATTAACTCACCTCCTGACTCCCCAAAGCCTGTCCACCATCTACAAGGCACAAGTCAGGAGTGTGATGGAATACTCCCCACTTACCTGGATGGGTGCAGCTCCAACAACACTCAAGAAGCTTGACACCATGCAGGACAAAGCAGCCCCCTTGATTGGCACCACATCCACAAACATTCACTCCCTCCACCACCGACACACAGTAGCAGCAGTGTGTACATCTAAATGATGTACTGAAGGAATTCACCAAGGCTCCTTCGACAGCATCTTCCAAACCCACAACCACTATCATCTAGAAGGACAAAGGCAGCAGATAGATGGGAGCACCACCAGCTGGAAGTTCCCCTCCCAGCCACTCACCATCCTGCCTTGGAAATTTATCACTGTTCCTTCACTGTCGCTGGGTGAAAATCCTGGAACTCCCTCCCTAACAGCACTGTGGGTGTACCTACACCACATGGACTGCTGCGGTTCAAGAAGGCAGCTCACCACCACCTTCCCAAGGGCGACTAGGGATGGGCAATAAATGCTGGCCCAGCCAGCGAAACCCACATTCTGTGAATGAATAAAAGAAAAGACAAATCTTCAGGATTTGATGCTTTCACTTTGGATCCAAGACAGACAATTCTGAATATTTTCTTAATGGTGCATACTGGGAACTGAGGATGTGCATGTGGTCAGGTCAATAAACTCTAAACAGAGGCACAGAGTCATTAAAAAGACAAATGCAATGATTGTCTTTAGCTCAAGGGAATTTGGATAAGACGTATTGCAAATTCACCAGAATTATAGCAGGGCTAAAAGGTTGAATCATGAAGACAAATTGCATCAACTTGGTTGTTAGTCCCTTGAGTTTCAAAAGTCGTGGGGTGATAGATTTGTGGTGATGAAGGCAATAAAAGAATTTGATGTGGTAGGTCCAGAACAGTTCATTACTCTGGTGGTGGGGGGGGGTGGGTGGAATGTAGAACAAGCAGCAGAGGGCAGGGGGGAAGTGGGGGTGGAGGGGTGGGGGCGTGGGGAGCAGGGGCTGGGGGGTGCAGAATTCAAGAATTAAGTCAGTAATCGTTTTTCCACATAAAAGGCACTGGTAACCAGGAATCTTACCCCCAACTGGTTGTGGATGCTGGGTCAACTGATAATCTCAAGATTGAGATTCACAGATTTTTATGAGGTTCCCTTTAGGGATGAAAGGTGAACAAGTGGAGCTGAGAAGAAGGGAAGCCACAGTCTAATTGTAGGTAGTACAGGCTCGAGGGGCCGAAGGGAGTGTCTATTCCTGTTCCTCCTTTATTGTTTTTCTCAGAATCCCCTGTTATTTTAAATAGGTCAGCAACCACGGTTTATTGATGGCGGGTTTTGTTCTCATTCTGGTCCCTTGTTCACACAAAGCATTCTTACTTATCTATATGTTGTCTTGAAAAATATTTTATGATTTCCTCCGAGTGGACAAAATAACTCAAATCAAATAGACAACAGCTGCCGCCAAAAGCGATTGGCCGATTGTGCAATGATTCTCAACGAGGAAAATCCAATCCTGCAGAAAAACGGGCTGGAATTTCAAGCGGAGTCAGGAACCCGGCACGTGGATGAATTCTGGGTCCCGACCTCACGTCTCAAAAGTCTCGTGACACTAACTTTAAGTTCACCCATTGGCCAGGAGTCGGGATTGGAGCTCAACCAGTAATGCCAAGTCCGCCAGGAGGTAGGAGTTGTTTGTCTGGTGTCAGTGGCAAAGACAGGTGGCATCCATGCTGAGAGTTGCCACTGTCTTGCCAAGGAGAGCAGGCAGCCATTCAGACAGCTGGCACCATTGATAGAGCCGGAAGTGACCATGAGAAGGTCCCACACTCACACCGGCACAAGTAGGTCCCAGAAAAACTTGTCAAAAGACAAAGAGAGGGAAGCTTTGAAATAAAACAAAAAATGCTGGAAATACTCAGCAGGTCTGGTAGCATCTGTGGAGAGAGAAACAGAGTTAACGTTTCAGGTCTGTGACCAGCCACCAAAACCGGAAAAAGATTGAAATGTAATAGATTTTGAGTAAGGGGTGGGTAGGACAAAGACAAAAGGAAGGTCTGTGACAGGGTGAAAGTAAGGAGAGATTGAATGACAGGAGAGTTAGTCTTCCGGGGCTAAAGGGAATGGAGGTGGGGCAAGAAAAGGAACAAAAGATGTGCCTGGAGCAGGTGTGCAGCTGACAGAAAACGAAACTAAGAGAAAAAAGGAAACATTCAAAGAAAAGAGGAAAAAAGTGGGGCAGATATTATGGTCTTAAATTGTTGGGCTCAGTGTTGAGTCCAGACACTGTAAGGACCCAAATCGAAAGGTGAGGAGCTGTTGCTCGAGATTCTGTTGAGCCTCACGGGAGCAGTGAGCAGACTGAGTGCAGCAGACTGAGAACAGAGATGTCAGTGTGACAGCAAGGTGGAGAAAACATGCAACAGGCCGTTCGGGTTCACCGAAAATAACGTTTAAAACTTCAATTCTGTACTAGAGAGGGATCCTTAACAAGTCTCTTAAGGACATTTAGGGGCCGGTAATCGATGACGAGTGGGTTTGAAACCCCCACCCTGCATGTCTTTTCAAAATTGCCAAGTGTCCTGGATGTGTTGGGATTCAGAGATGATCTTCAGGACCGTGAATTTCAAATCCCACCCACAGTGGGTGCCAACCTCGCCATCCTTCGAAAATCCAGGCCCCTGACTTCATATTCATTGTTACTTTTTGTCTGAGATAGTAACTGATCTGCAGCATTAAATACATTGAAATGCAGCAGTACTTTACTAACTAATTACCACCAGATACTTATAAATTGGACTTACCACTCTTCTATCATGGAGACCTATCCAAATATCGGTAGGTATTCCAGGAACGCGACTGTTAACCAAGTCATAAACAAACACATTCTCTTCCCAGCTAATAAAGAATAAAACAGACAGGTTTTTAGTTATAAGTAAGGTTGGCATACAACATAGAACCAGCATTCCTCCTTCAAAAGCATTTCAAAGATACGCTGGAAATCAAAGTGTTCAGTGTGAAGTTCCAGTAGTCGCTGGGTAGTAGAACATATTTAGGGTAGAGTTTCTACTTTTGGTTCACAATGAGGAAAATATGCCCAAGGTGCGCTTGAAATTGTACAGGTTAAGTTTGGCTGGAAGAGGCCCCGTGGTGTCCCTTTCACAAAGAAACAAAAGGTGTGCCTGGGACAGGTGTGCAGCTGACTAAAAAGGAAAAAAAATGGGCCAGATATTCGGGTGTGAAATTGTTGAACTGAATGACAGCGTCTCGGAGACAGAAGCTCCAGGTCTGAGTCCTACTTCAGGAGTTGTTGGTCAAGGAAGGTGTGTTCATAACGCGGCCAAGAAAGGCTGAGTATCAACTTGTAAATCTTTCCAACACAGGCCAATGACAGGTAGAAAGTGCAGGAGAGATCAGGAGAGGTCAGCCATGTGATGGAAAGAACATTGGAGCCTCCACCATCATTATCCATAGCCCCAGACTACAACATGCCTGTAAAAGTGTATGTTGTCATAGCATCTCAAGCTCCTTGCTGGTTGGCTCAGTTGGCTGGTGTGGATTAGATTGGTGTCAACAGCATGGGGTTCGATCCCCATTCTGGTTGGAGTGGATTCAGGACCTGCCTCCTTACCCACCCCATGGGATGCTGCGGGTCAGACTGGCCTTTGGGCAGAGAACTCATGAAGGGAGGGAGGTTAGGCTTCAAGTTTATGTGAAAATTAATTTGCATAATCACAAACCTGAAATTTCCATTAAAGTATTCCTGGTGTGGTTTTATTAATAAAGCTGAAAACAGGTTGATCAGCAAAAATAAAGTACCCAGTGTGCCATCTGTAAATAATTCAATTTAAAATCACAGAATCGCTTTATGTCCTTTCATAACTATTCAGAACCATTCACTGGTCTACATCAGTCAATTTCCTGGTAAATTATTTTGTGACATTAAAAAGCTTTTAAAACGTGCCTAAGAAACAGAATACAATTTAAGGAGCCTTCCTGGGCTTTGTAGTTGTTGCAATCTTGCAATTCCGACCCGGGGTCATGGTCAGTTTTGTAGTTTGGGGCCTGAGCCAGGTGAATTGAATCTCAAACCATTACAAAATATTACACAAAACAACAACATAAGTAGATTTGAATGTAACTTACATTAAAAATTTCCTGGGGCAGGATTTTCAGGTCTGGCCAATTAACAGCCAGCGTGTAGTGCGTGCTGAGCAGCTCAGTGCTGCTGGGGTGAGGGTGGGAAGAGGGCAGGCGCTAACATCAGCGTGGGTGTGGGCCAGCGCTGAGAGAAAACTCCCTGAAGGCAGAGAGCTGCCTCAGGGAGCTGAAGACCTGAAAAGCACTAATTAAAGTTTCTTAAATCAGGAAAACAATGTGTAAGCATCAAAATCAGTCACCTGAACATATGCCTGATAAAAACGCTTTCCATAGATTTTTCTTTTTCTTTCAAATAACAATGGAAACCTCATCCCGCCCTTGGATGAGGTTTCATAAAAAATGCAAAGTCTGCGAACCATAAGGTTGGACAGGGCCATGCAAAATCGGAGACAATTGCACCTTTAACTACCTTAATTAGCCTCTTAATTGTCGGCTGGTGTGGACAAAAGTCGGAAGTATCGCCCGGACGTGTGATGGCGTTGGGAAGCTCGCCCGATGTCATCTCGCGCAATTTCATATCCGATCAGATCGGACACGCACCCACCCGCCAAGCTAAAAATTCTGCCCCTGGTCTTTTGTGCTGGTTTGGTCAAGTCGAAAGATATTATTAAGAGAAACCTGACCCTATGAAGTTACTTAATCATGACTTTGAAAATATTGCTGAAAAGAAGAGACTTTTTTTAAGCTTTATGTCTTGCACTCATCAGGACAATTTGCAAGAATACCAAATGTAAAGGAAACCACAATTTATACTGTGTGAGAAGAGAGTGCTGATTGGTTGGCAAGTGGACTCTGGTAGGGAGAGACATTACCATGGAGAATGCACCAGTTGGTGGTGACTGACAGTTAACTATCAAGCATTGTTGAAATTTAAACCAGGCAGCTTGACTCTGATTGGTTAAGGCATTGCCCTGAGGAATGAACTAGCGAATGGCTGTCACTTATTTTGTTTAGCTGAAACAGGGGCAATATATGTACATGTTCTTTCTGTCTGCAAAGAACAGAACCCTGTCTATGTAGCTTCCAGCATACACAAGTGCACCATACTGCGAGGCCAATTGTGTTTTAAGGTTTGTAAGCACAGGCTGGTTGGGTACAGTCTGTACTCTGCCCATTGCTAATGGCAGAAGGGGACATGTTGTTTGATATGATCCACCAGCATCTAATGTTGGACACTGTGTTTTGAGTTTTGCAAGCAACAGACCTCATTATATTCGCTGTCCCTCTAAGTGTAAAGGCCTACCATCATCCACCTACTCCACAATGAGATACAAGCCTTGATCCTCACTAATGGAATCACCATGGTCCCTATCTTAGTGAAAACTGAGGTCAAACTGAGGTCAAACAAGGCACCAACACTCTTCTCCATTTTCCTTACTATAACATTCTACCTCACCTCCAAAAAATTACCCACAGACATGAAGATAATCTAAAGATCAGACAGGAAACTATTCAGCTTATGCCTTCAATCCAAAACCAAAACCACTCCAACCTCAGTCATAAAATTTCAGTACACAGATGAGGCTCACCCAGAAACTGGGCTCCAGGTCATTGTCAACTCCTTCTCCGAAGCATTTGAGAAAATGGGCCTTTCACTAAACACCCAGCAAACTAAGGTCCTCTTCCAACCATCTCCCACAGTACATCACCTCCCCACATTGCTTAAGATCAGTGGCAAGATCCTGGAAAATCTGGACCATTTTCCGGATCTCGGGAGCCTCCTCTTGACGAAGGCAGACATAGATGACGAAAATCATCATCGCCTCCAAGGTGCCACCTCAGCCTTCGACCGACTGAGAAAAATAACATTTGGGGACCAACAAACCTGAGACTAGTGTCATGGTTCACCGAGCAGCAGCGATCCCTGGGCTGCTAAATGTTTTAGAAATTTTGGGAAGCACTTGAGAAGTACCACCAGCAGCACCTTTGCAAGATCCTCCAAATCCAGTGGCAAGTAAGGCAGCCCAACAACAGATTCCTCTCCCAAGCCAACACACCCAGCATCGAGGCGCTAATCACCCTAAAACCAGCTCTGCACAGAGGGACATGTAGTTTATATGTCTGACAGCAAAGTCCTGAAGCAACTGCTTTACTCAGAACTCGGCCGTGGTAGGAGATTCCCAGGAGGACAGTGGGGATGCTTCAGGGATGTCCTCAAAGCATCAATCAAGAGGCCAAACATTTCCATCGACTCATGGGAGGCCCTGGCTTGTGACCGACCAAAACGGAGAAGGCTCATTTGGAAAGGCACCAAACACATTCGCAGAGGCAAAGTCGAGGTGTTGGAGACAGCGCACAAACATCCCGATAACCCACCTGCCTGATCCTCCAATCACCACCCACCTTGCATGTGGCCGTGTCTGTCGATCACACGTTGGACTTATCAGCCATCAGACCGGAGTGGAAGTGAGTCAATCCCAAGACATTGCTGAAGAATACGGTCCCAATCACCAATTAACTATGGGCGGAATTGTCCGGTCCTGTTGGTCGAAGGCATCACGGCGGGCATGGGGGAGAATTCAGTGTGAGGGGCAGAAATCAGTTTCACGCTGGCACGAAATCACAGCGGGATCATCTGCTGGTGATGTGAATCTTGCTGGAGGCTGGCATCCTGCTAATGGGATGCAAAGTAAAGCCCAGCCAGAATCGTCCCTCCATGCCCGTTTTACCATTACACCAGCGGGAAAACACGTGGCCCAGACCACACTTGGACAGGCGTGTGTGATGTGCAGAAGTTGGGCCTTACTGTTAGGGACTTGGTCACATCGCAAACATTGAGAAGATGCTGGAACCTGACAGCTCCTGGACCCTGGAGGAACATGTGCATCGCCTGCTGGGGTGGATCCTCATGGACATGGCTCCATAGTGAAGCAGCTCTCAGAAGGTGGGAGGTCTCCGTTGGGGGTCTGGGGTCTGCTTTGGAGCATCATGGTCTTGCTGCGGGTGTTTGGCATTGGGGGCGGGGGAGAGGGTGGTTTAGGTGTGAGTGGGAGAAGAAGGTGTACCGGGGGGTGGGGTTGGGTGAGGTTGGGGGTGGTGGGGAACAAAAGGTGTCGGGGGGGAGCGAGGTTGGGAGGGGGGGTTAAAGGTGTCGGGGAGGAGGGAGTACGGGGGAGGAGGGTATAATGGGGGAAGAATGCTGTAAATGGGGAGATGAGTGTAATGTGGGAGGAAGGTGTAAGGGTGGGAATTCAGAGAGGGGAAGGTGTCACGGCGAGGAGGGTGTATGAATGGAGGGGGGGAGTAAGGATGGAGGGAGGGAGTAACGGAAGGGCGGGTGGGGAGTTGTCCAGGTGAACGTGCGCACAAAGTGGGGGATCTGTGGAATCAATGACTGCCTCCGGGGAGTGACCTGAGGGTGGGTGTGTTAGGAGGGAATGGTCAAAGCGAGAAGGGGCAGAGAGAGCCGGTAGGGTGGGAGGCTGAGGTTGCGTCAGGAACGGTAGAAGGGACACGGAGGCAGGAGGAGGTCAATGGGGATGGGGGTGGGATTCTCAGGAAGGAAGGGAATGTGCACATTCACCTGGACATCCTGGAAAGACGAGGGTTCAGGCTGGTAGGTGATGGTGGGAGGTGGAAGGTGATGCCGGGGGGGTCGACAGTGATGGGGGAAATGACACGGGTGCCTAGGGGAGGGGGAAGGGTGGGGAAGTTGATCCCAAACTTCACTATGGCCATAGCTGTGGAAATGGAAAGTGAGCAGAATCTCATGTTGGACGGGGACAGGAGCTGCTGGGAGTGTGATCAGTGGGTGGGCGGAGAGACAGGTCGGCTCAGACAGACAACAGAAGGAGAACCCAACAGGCAGCGTTGAAAATACTCGGGACAGTGAGGTGAGTGTGATGGACGAAGGCTCCGCGTGTGTGGGAGAGGCTGGTACGAGGCTCCGAGAGACCCTGCCACAGACACACTTCTCCCTCCAGAATAACCTGTGGACTGGCTTCCTGCAGCTGAGCTGCTGGTGGGTTGGTGGGTGGGGGTGGTGGGTGCAGAGGGAGGACTCGGGAAGTCTGTCAATGTAGCTGAAAGACAACATCTCACATTATTCAGCGAAAGTGAATATATTTTCAGGTTGTAAAGTGACAAAATGTGTTCACCTGTGCAGCCACCTGTGATCAGAAATCCTTAACTTTTCTAGGACTACCACTCCTTATCGGCGCTGCCCTGACATCCTCAGAGGGGTGGGGATGGCCTGTGTAATGGTTGGCCCTGTTCCCTCTGATGACTTTGGCGTTGGCCCTCTGGAGAGCTGAGGCCTTGAGGGCCTGGCTTGCTTTGCCTGCCCTCCTGTGGGTCAGCTGCTCCCTCTGCGGTGACAGAGGATGAAGTTGAGGGGTTCACAGGCGAAGGGGACTCGGAGAGAGAGGACAGCTTCTGGGATTCCGGAGTGGATGACCCAGGGGTGTCCAGCTGCCGATCCTCCTCTCTTCGGGTACCTGAGGGCCCCAACCTGACTCCTTGAGGGAAAGGAGCACTCGGAGGGACATCAAGCTGCCCCGTTTCCCTCTTGTGTTGTCACTGTAGGAACTCACCCATGGCTCCTGTGATGGAGAGCAGGTCTGCGCACATCTCCATGTTCTGCTGGACCAGGGTCTCCATGGCATCTACCATCCTTCTCACAGAGACCTCCATACGCCCACATGTGGGCACCACTTCATCAGAGAGCAGATGGACACACTCCAGTGACTCACGTACCTCTCTGTTGAGGGCTTATAACAGCTCTGTGTGATGTTCCCATATCTTCTGCTGACTCTCCACAAAGAGTTGGAAGGCCAAATCCAGAGGTTCATCATCTGACTCGGACCTCACAGATGCCTCTTCCCCAAAGGTCCTTCGAGTGCTGGGGAGCTCGGCTGAAGCTGCTGCCTCCTGTTGCTGTGGACATGTGTCTGTGCAATGAGCACCAGATTGTGAACCTGAGCCTGCTCTAGATCTAGGTCCAACCGAGGTGTGTGTCTCTGCGCTGGTGGAGGGTGTGGGTAAGCGCTGTGAGGGGTCTTCCAGCTGCTTATTTCCAACTCTTCAATGGAGGAGGTGTCCTCTTGGCTGGAGGTGAGGACCTGGATGGAGCTGAGAGACTGGCTGGCTGAGGGTGTCGGTCACTTGACAGAGCTCCCTGTGACCCAAAGTAGAGATAATTAGTGCCTGGCAGCAGAGTCACAAGCAGGAGAGAGAGAGACACCCACAGTTGCATTGAGAGAGGGACGATGTGGTGCCGGGTCTTCATGTGGGTGTTCGCCACCAACCTCACCGTCACTGCAGGCACAATCCACACCCTCACCACTCAGCGTGATGGCTGCTCCTCAAAGTGAGTGAGGGGCCTAATGTGGGCCCCTTCACCCCCGGTCTGGGACCTCTCCCTGCTGCTGTGAGTCAGCTTCTCCTGCATGGAAACAGATGGAGAGAGTGTGAGTAGGACACATGGTACAGCGTGGAATGTTTGTGTGGTGAGCGGAGCCATGGACAGGATGTGGACACAAGCTCCAGAGGGTATGAGTCTGATGGAGATGTGAGGGTGTGTGTGAGAGTTTGTGGTGTTGTCCCTTGAGGTGTGGGATCCCTGTGGATGTTTGATGGGTTTGGGAATGGCAGAATGTATGAGATCATTCACCCTTTTCCTGCACTGGATGGTGCTGAGCGTCACTGGCACAGCCTCCCAGGCCGGATTGGTGACTCTGGTGGACCTCGTGCGGCCAGAGTCGGGGGTAGAGGACATTGCGACCTTCCACCGCGTCCAGCAGGCACCCAGAGAGACGACGCTAAATTTTGGGCTATTGTCTTCCTGGCTTTTGGGGCCATCAGTTTCCTGGAGCAGTCCTGGTTTGTAGACATGAAGTCTGCACCCTGGTGCAGTTTAAATATGGCGCCCGGAGCGAGGGAGCACTGAGGTCACGGTGTGTCAGGCAAATCCTAGCCTACCCGCCAGCAACCTGGTGTGTTTCCCGTGAGTGCATTAGTGATGAGGTGGGACATGCTGGGAAGGGGGTGATACAGTGTAAAAATCCACCATTGAGGCTGGCAGGTGAAATGTCTTTTTTCATGCCTGCTACCACACTGAGACAATTCTGCCCTATCTCTTTGTGTTGTGGATGGTATGATGGTTTGGAACAGGTCACAATCGCTCCCTGGGTATCTAGCATTCACTGCAATTGTTACCATACACTGGCTGGGAAAATGAAAATGAAAGGCTTTTTGCTTTCTGTATTGAAGGGTTTTTTATTGGGGAGTTGGATTAGTAAATGCATTCTATAAATCGCTCCTTTCACCTGTGGGAATCCTGCTAGATTAAAGATGTGGATAACTCTGTCTGTTGGTTGTTTCCATTGAAAAGAATATGTACTGCAAAGTCCTTGTGAATTACACACTTACGATATTGATGAGGTGGTAAATATAGTATAAAAGGTTAACAGGATGGATATGCTAATGTATGATGTAGATGATGATGTATCACTGACATCAGTCAGTCATGTGTTAGACTCTCACTAGAGAGGCTGGAACACCATGCTCAGAAACTACTTGCCTACTCTCTAACCTCTTTAGATGTATTATTAATAAACAAGCACCAGAGTGTGACTACATTCCAATAACCAAGAGCCATGCCTAGAGTCCACAGACCAGAGGGACCATCCAAAACATGGTGGCAGCAGTGGAGACATCAACGTAAAAAAATACATTGGTGCAATCGACAGAACCACAGGGTGAAGAAAAACCCATTAGCAGCTCGTACTTCCAACTCATCGGAAGGGGGCAGCAAACTGGAGAGAGGTAATGATGACCATACCTGGTGAGCAGTCCCTGCTCCTACCCTGCCCATTTGACTGTCTCAAGGGCCCACAGGGAGGGCAGAAGTGGGAGTAATGGAAATGCCATTTCACCTCGATATCGAGCAGCTTTGAGCCTTCACAAAGAAGCAAAAGCATCAAGCCAGTTCCTTTCTTTATGCTGTAGGTGCAGTAGCTGATGGCGTTCTCCAGAAACAGGGAGTGGAGGAGTCTATCACAGAGCTTGACACCTATTTTAGCCTGAAGCAAAACAATAACAGAGCAAGCACTTTTCAACCAAAGGTTGCAATGACCTGGACAACTGATTAAATTATTTCTCACTGACCTATATGGCCCAGCTAGCTCCTGTAGACACGGGGTACTGAAACACAAGCTAATCTGTGATTGCATAGTCATGGGCGGCTGAGATGAAAAACTCCTCAATTTTCTGCAGACCAAAGATGACCTGACTTTAGATCAGGTGGTCCCAGGTATGCCAGGCAGGCCAAGCTTAGAGAATTTAACGTGTTATAATTCGGCACAACTCCGAGGCTTCACATGACATCATTGACTGAGTAGGCCAACGGGCAGTGGCCCATAAGAATGCCTGCCAAACTGGGCGAAAGGGCGGGAAACCTGACAGCTGCAGCCATTTTGAAACGCTTATGCTGTGGCGCAAAGAGCCAGGACAGTTCCGGGACTGCCCAGCAGGGAGCGCAGAATTCTTCCAGTGCAGGAAAACTGGGCGTTTCAAGACTTTCTGCAAATCCAGCAATTTTAATCAGGGTAGAAGACAAGAAAATATTTACGAAACACATTCCGTCCAAGAAAGTGGAAATCAAGACAAAGGTGAAATTAGAGTTTTGAGGGGAAGTAAATGGTCTTAATCAAGACAACTGGTCAGTTACAGTGCAAGTTAAAGGCTTCAATACCACCTTCAAAATTGATACCAGGGCTGACGTTAACATACCAGCTGATGATCTAGTTTGGCTTCAGCCAATACCCCTTCATCCATCAGACATCAAACGTGAGGTCCAGGGGGCACAACCCTTCCAATCAAAGGCAGGATTATTGCTCCTCTTCATTACAAAGGGTGAGAGATCATTGACTTTCTCTACGTTGTCCACAGTCAATGCACATCCTTACTGAGTGGAGATGTTGGTGTACTTCTAGTAATTCTGAAAAGACCAGATGATGACTAGCATTTTAACAACTCAATGTCACTCATGGAACAATCAACCTTTTATTAGAATCATTAGAACTTCAGCCTACAGCAGCCAAGGAGGTTTATTCAATCAGCAGTGAGTTCCTTTCTATCATAGAGACACCACCCACTAGACCCTGGGCAGAGATTGAGGTTATGAATCTCTCAGTTCTTCATGAAGTTAGGCCAGAGGCAGTGGGTACAGAAGGCACTGTGGTAGGCCGTGACCACTCGAAGACCTGGCTCTTTCCTGAAGGAAGTGATGAGGAAGAAGCCATTGCAGCTCTGAGTGATCTGTTGGAGGATGAGGTCCTAGAGGTTAGTCTGACTTTCCAGTTGATAGACATACCATATGAAGTCTCTGATGCCTTTTTTGAGGAGTCAGCTGTGTTTCTAGTGGCTGAGCAGCATTCAGGTCTTTATTTCACTGAACCTACCAATGTATTACCTAGTCTATCACTGGCTGTCCATGAAGAGTATTCCAGGGAGAAGGCCTTGCCTGATTCCATGTTAGAGTCCACAGAGGATCACAATGCCAAAGAGATGGTAGCACCTATTTGCAGGGATGAGATTCCATTGACATCCATACTCCAGTCCCAGCTGAAAACCTTCTTCCCTCTCGGGCTGTATGTCAGCACAGAAGCTGCAGCACCATCTTCAGCACTTATAAAGCTTTGCAATCCTGCACAGCAAACTTTCTCAGACTTTATTCCTCTACAGGAAATTAGTCTCCATTTTATCATTGAAATCTGTCCCGTTGCAGAAGATGAGGATGTTTTGTCTCCATTTCCTCGGCATTTCTCCCTATTGTCCATTGTGGAGCAGCTTCACACAGAGAGAAGTCTGATTCTCATACTACTGCCTACAGAAAGTAGACATTCCTTCCAAAATGCCATCCAGAAATCATCTCTCATTTCCCTGAAAGGCTTACTGGAAATTTGTTTTCTAACTGCGTCATTTAGACTAATTGACATCTCAGATCTTCAATGCATTTGCTGACATTTTTGATGTAGCAGTGAATGATATGGTTGTCAGAGTCTTCATTGGAGTTGTAGACCATTCATCTTCTAAAGATCTTTGCCTGTGTGCTTCGAGGCAGCAGAGCGCTCCTCAGAGAATCCTGATTTTTTCTTTTCTAGCCCCAGAGAGTTCAAAGTTTGATGCCCTTCAGTGTTCTCTGTTGGATCAGTCTTTTACTGTGAAAGACTCATTACCTTCACAGTTCAGTAGTCCTGAAACCTACACTCTGCTCACCAGCAATGCTGCAAAGTTGCTGTCTCATTCTGCGGATGATGATGTCCTCCAAGGCAAAGGAGAAAGCTCACGTTGCCAAGACATCTTTCCTAAGGGCCAAGAATACTGTGGGAGACTGAATCCCTCCGGACTGTGACTTGGGGAGGGGGAAGAGTAGGAGTTGGAGTTGGGTAGGATCCATAGTTGTAAAAAGGGAGTTATAGAAGTGAAATGTAAATAGTTAAAGATGTAGGGCGGAGTCACCCCAGATTTGCACTAAGTGCAGTAGCGGGTGGGAAAAACGATGTTTTACCCATTGGCCACAATGGTGGCTTCTCACGCTGTATCATCCCAAACCTGCTGCATTATTTATGCATTCCCAGGATACACGCTGTTTCCATGGTGGGTGGGCTCCGATTCACCAGCCACACCATCACCTCACCGCTTCATCACACCAGGCACCACATTTAAAGTACAGCTGCACTCAGTGCTTCCAGCCCACGGCTGCAGCAAAGAAGACCTGGCCCCAAAAGGCAAGGAGACTGCAGCCCACAGTGATGTCCTCTTCCCCAGCTCTGGCCACAGGAGGGGCAGCAACATTACCACTCTGGCCTGGTAGATGATGACAGTGGTGGTCAGTACCAATGCTGCACAGAAGAGGTCAGCCATCCAGTGCAGATAGAGGATGAATAATCTCATCCGTGCAGCCAGGGTAAGGCAACCATCTCATCACTCTAAACTCACACACTCACAAACCCATCACACATTCACTGGCATCTCACTCACTGCCAGCTCAAGGGACATCACCACTCACTCTCTCACACACACACCCTCACATCTCCATCTGGCCTCATCTCCTCTGGAGACTGCCTCCTCAGCCCTCACCATCTTAAGGCCGCTCACACAGATCAACATGTGCCCCCCACACACACCCTGGGATACCCTCCTTCCCCAGTACAGCCCTCACCTTGCAGCCTCTTCCCTTGCCTGAGGCCACTTCTCCCCCTTCCCCTAGCCCTGCAGCTATTGAAAAGCCACCCCCGCCTTACGGCTGGTCTGGTGGGTAGAGACCTGCCTGTGAGTCCCCCTAACAGCGATGTGGTGCTGCCTGTGAAGCCTGGCGCTGCCTGAAGCGAGGTCGGCAAACAAAGTCCCGAGTGCACCCACCAAGTGCTCACCTTATATATATGGGGGGGGGGGCGGGGTGATGAGTCTGGCGGGCTGGCCTTGTAATGATATGCAGAAATATTACAATGAGGCTCCTGATATGCAGATATATTACAATGAGGCTCCTGATATGCAGATATATTACAATGAGGCTCCTGTCGTCTGACGGTGAGAAACGCGGCCCCGCCATTAACTAAGCGGATGATCACAAACTGGTTTCACGATGCGGTGAAACTGATTTTTGGTCTTCTGGCTCACACCACCAAACACGCCCAACGCCAGCGGGCGAAGCAAATCCCGGCCATAGTTTCATATTGTTGTTAAAAAGTAGATAGCATACTTTGGGGGGTGCGGGGGAGGTGCACTATAAAGGGTTAACAGAATGGATATGCTAATGTACGACATGGATGATAATGTAGCACTGACATCAATCAGTCATGTATTAGACTCAAGAGAGACAGAATGTGGAACATGCCTTGTTCAGGAACAACATACACTCTGTAACCTGTTCCGATGTCGTACTAATAAACAAGTGTTAATAAGTACCAGAGTATGACTAATAGTCTGTCCAAGAACCAAGAACCATGCCAAGAGTCCACAGATCAAATAGACCATCCAAAACTGTCGTAATTATAGTTCTGATAAACGTTGGACTATAGCTTTAAGAATAATCCTGTGTTTCAAGATCACATGATCTCTGTAAACCAATGGGTTAGCAGTGCAGGGAACTTAACTTCACTCTGAACAAACTGAAGAACCAGTTGGCAGAGATGATGCAGCAATGTTAAAGATTACAGGAGGAAGCCAACAGATACAAGAAGGAGACAGTAGAGCTGAAGTATCAGATGAGTGAAGCTAAAGGGCTTTGAAAGCATAAGTCATAGAACTTTCCAAGATGTGAGTAGATAAAGTCTTGGGGAGCTCAGTTACCAAACTAAGACAAGTTGAGGTTTCACCTGAGAGAAGTCTGGATGACAGTGAAGTTAAACAAAAGGCCGAGACTAAATTCTGTGGTAGAAAGAAGACACATAGGAAGAGGATGCATAATTATTGATGAAGCATCATCTTCGAACAAGACTAAGCCTGATACTTCCTGATTTGGAGGGGAAGGTGGAGAAAAGTCAAGGGATTTGCATAGTCATGAGCGTCAATTTACTGTTGGAGAAGCAGTATATGTAAGGAATTTCAGTGGAAAACTGAAGTGGTTGCCTGGTAAAATAAGCTCTGTGACTGGATCATTGTTGTACCACGTGGAAGTGGAGATCTGGATCACCCATAAACATGTGGATCATTTAAGAAAAAGGGAGATACCCCAACAAAATGATGTTCCACCTGTAACTATCGCTGAACTTGTGGTTACTGTTGAAGTTGCTCAACCAAGGACAGACATGCCCGACATCTCTGTCAGAGTGGAAGATACTGAACTGCCTGTGCCTAATGAGGTGCCTGATGTTAATGCGGCTACAGAGAATGTGGTTTCTGCCAAAGAATCAGAAGTCATGGAGCTATGATGTTCCCCATGAATCAGGAAGCCACCGGAAAAACTGAACTTGGAATTTCATGACCTGTATAAACTTTGTAATGTCATGAGATAAATATCCTTGTAAATACAAAATGTACAGAAAAATTAAAGGGGGAGGAATGTAGTAATTATAGTTCTGATAAACGTTGGACTGTAGCTTTAAGAATAAGCCTGTGTTGTAAGATCGCATGGTCTGTGTGAACCAATGGGTTAGCAGTGCGGGGTCCATCTGGAGAGAGTTCTAGTTTAGTTATGGAGTTTGATGAACACATGTAGCTGCTGCTGCTGTCTTGTAAATTAAGTTCAATGTTTCCACCAAGAAAAGTTACTTGGAAAATCAACTCTATTATAGCTCCCTAACTAATTTGCTTAATATTTTCAATCTGGCTCCCAAGGTTGCTTGATGCCACTTATAAATATTCAATGGCAAAATAAATCAAGATGGTGGGGACCTGGACTGTCACTGACAAGGCTGTCCTTCTGGAAGAAGGTTCACTGTAGGCCCACAGTCGACATATTCCCCCAAAGTTCTCACAGCACGCCTTCTGTGATGTTTCACTCAATCAGCAAGCAACGTATCATACAAGAGACCATTGGAGAAAATTAAATGGTAGGAAATTAGAGGGAGGTTAGCTAATTGGATTAAAATCTGGTTGCCAGGGAGCACCAGAGAGTAGGAACTAAGTGCAGTTTCTATTCTGGGACAGCTTCTGTTCAGTGTGTGTAATAATGCCAATTTTCCCAAATAATCCTAAACCTGGAAGCATTGTAAATAATCCTGAGGGCACAAGGAAGCTGCAAATGGATGTTGATAAGATGATAGAATAGGCAAAAAAAGTAGCAGATGGGGATGGTACATTTTGGTGAATAAAAGGAATGATTACACTTTGACCGAGGTAGAGCGAGCAGAGGGATTGTGGGGGAGGGGATCAGAGTCATAAAATACTTAAAAAAGGACTTACATTTATATAATACCTAAAGACATCCCAAAGCACTTTAGCCCTCAACAAACAGCTAAAACAGATTACCTCATCACTATCTCAATGCAGTGTGTGCGAGTTTTGCTGTGCACACATTGGCTGACACATGTCCTACATCACAATAACGGTGACATCTCAAAAGTGCATCAGTGGTTGTGAAATGCTCTTGGACATCCTAAAGTCGGACAAGGTTTGATATATGTTTGTATTTATTTTACTCCTCATTGTCATATTCCTCTTTGTGTTGCCTGTGGCCATGCTGGATATTCAGTAAAGGAGGGTTTAAACCAAGAATGGACAAGCAGACCCCATGAGATTAATGAGTGGAATCAGAGTGGAAAGTTGTGGCTCTGTGGTGTTTAACAGATGGAAAAGGTGCATTTGCTCAGTCAGTAATCAAACACCAGTAACATTCCACCAACTACATTACCTCCCGGGACAAGAGCTGAGCTCATCCCTTCAAGCTGCATGGGCTCTAAAGGGGGTACTTAGATATTTAAGGATGGGCACAGTTGACACTTGATCATATTCCAGTTCAGTGTTAATCAAACGGAACCCCTTCCTACTTGTTAAAACCCTAGCCTCCAGGTGATTTAGTGGTTTCATAACTAAAGCCTTGGAATCTCTGGAAGTGAAGCCAGGTTGAAAACATGAAATAAAAACAGAAAATGCTGGAAAAACTCAGCAGGTCTAACAGCATCTGTGGGGGGAGAAACAGAGTTAACGTTTTGAGTCCTTATGCCTCGAAAACTTTTTTTTTCTCTTCATCAGGTTGAAAATATTTTTGACTTGACAATAATTCTGGAAAACCAGCAGCTAGAACTCAGGGTGATCAACCTTGAACAGGTCATGGCACTAGTCAGAGCTGTCACATAAACTGACCACAGGAGTGAGTCTCAGCAATGAGAACACAGGATGAGAGTGTCCTGGATAAAGTGTCAGAAAAATCACCATGAAAAGCTCCAGATCTTCTCTCCCACCCTCTCTTCAGTATCATCCTGGACAGTTTTAATTCCTGTTAAGGTCAAATTGTGAAACATGAGCAGAACAATGAGAGCTGCTGGCTATCCTGGGAGAAGTAATTAACCATGGCAAACAAGACATTCTGTGACTCAATATGGGCAGCAATGAGAGATCTATGATGCTGCCAGACCTGCTGATTTTTTCCAGGTAATTCTGTTTCTATTCTGATGATGTTGGCTGAAGCTGCCTGAAAGAAGCAAGTTGCATTGGACATTCCTTTTGGAGTGAAGGTGAGTGCGGACTGGCTGCAATTCAGGTCGATCTGGCACCTCCGCACATTCCAATGAAGCAGCTCCTCATCCCTGGGGGAAGAAGAGATTTACACAGGAATGCCCAAGTACCAGGTTATTTTGCTTCAATAGCAAGTTTAACGCCTCAAGGGAAAAAAAAAGAAAATTAACCAACAAATCACTGAAAAAAAAGCAATGTGTCAAATTGAATACAAATAAAATTCCAACTAGCCTCAAACTTACTCAGAAACGAGCTGAACACCATGAATAAATACATTATCAAACGCCAAAGAATCAGAAAGCTATTGTAAGAATGGGTTTTGGGAGTGCATTGCATTTCTGGAGTGAAGCAGACAAAATACGATGGAAAATAAATGCAGGTTCAGTTCTCTTTGCCGGGATTTTACAGTCCCACCACGGTGTGTCCACTGCCAATGTGACGAACCATTTCAATCTCCATTCAGTTCGGCGGGACCGGAGGGGGTCGTAAAATCCTGTCCTCAGTTGTTAATGGCTCCCATTGGCATTAATCCTTTAAACGAACTGTGTTGATAGATTTTGCACTTACTGAGCTAATTCAGTTTGGTACAAGGCTTACTGTGGGATTCTAGAATCGCTGACCCATCTCATGATGGGATTTTATGCGATCTGAGCTTTTATCACACAGCTTCGCTTACATTTTTCTCAACTTAAATCTCATCACTGCCTTCAGCATTAAGAGTATACTGCCAGCAAAACCTGCAGACTATGGGATGTTAGCACGAAGCAATATGGCAGCAATTACTTGCAGACTCTTGGCCAGCAGCAGCTTATGTCATGCCAATGCCAAGCTCTCCCTGAATATGACAGAATCATTCATGCTTTGTTGGAGCCTCCAGTTCCCAATGTCATGATGCTGGTGAACAGCTAGAGGACAGGGTGATTGCTATTGAAACGCAGCGATGCCTCCTTAGGGTGAACCCTGGATGAGTAGCAACAATTGGTTGAGCAGTTAGAAAAGCAACAAGAGGCTAAGGAGGCGACAAATGAATCGCTCAAATAGTTGAGCATCATGTCAACTGTAATAAGGCATTCAGTTTGTGCACAGAGATGACACATGAAACAAATCTGCTGTGCAGGATGGAAAGAGAAACTACTGATGAGGGAGGAGAGTTTATTCCAGGCAGGAGGAAAGGGAAATGGGAAGTCTGGAAGCAGCAGTGGGAAAGGGAACCATTCTGTTGAGTGAAGAGGGGGAGGGGATGTTTTTAGGGAACTGGAGTCTCTGGCTCTGCCAGGTTCAAAAAATTATTCATCCACAGGATATGGGTAAACTAGCAAGGTCAGAATTAATCGCCCATCTCTAATTGCCCTTGGTGATGGTGAGCTGCCTTCTTGAAATGTTACAGCCTGTGTGGTGAAGGTTTTCCCACAGTGCTGTTAGATAGGAGGTTTCAGGATTTTGACTTAGGAACAACAACACAGTTCCAAGTCAGGATGGTGTGTGGCTTGGAGGGGAACTTGAAGGTGGTGGTGATCCCAACTATTTTCTGCCTAGTCCTTCTAGGCAGGTAGAGGTTGTGGGTTTGGTATTGGTGCAGTGTTGGTTGATGGTAGGCTTGCTGCGTAAGAAACCTTAGTGAGTTGCTGCAGTACATCTTGTAGATGGTACACACTGCTGCCATATCGTGTCAGTGATGGAGGGACTGAATGTTGAAGGTAGTGTATGTGCTGCCAATCAAGCAGGCTGCTTTAACCTGGAAGGTGTTGAGCTTCTTGAGTGTTGTTGGAGCTGCACTCATACAGGTAAGTGGAGAGTATTCCATCACACTCCTGACTTGTAGATGGTGGACAGGCTTTGGGGAGTCAGGAGGTGAGTTAATTGTTGAAAAATACCCCTGACCTGCTCTTGAAGCTACAGGATTTATATGGCTTGTGAACTTAATTGATAGAGGGTAATTCAGTGATGATAATGCCATTGAAAGTAAAGGAGAGTTGGTTAAATTCTCTCTTGTTGGAGATGGTCATTGCCTGGCACTTGTGCAGCATGAATGTTACTTGCCACTGGTCAGCCCAAGCCTGGATATTGTCCAGTTCTTGCTGCATTTGGACATGGACTGCCTCAGTATCTGAGGAGTCGCGAATGGTGCTGAACATTGTGCAATCATCAGCGAACATCCCCATTTCTAACCTTATGATGGAAGGAAGGTCATTGATAAAGCAGCTGAAGATGGTTGGGTCTAGGACACTACCCTAAGGAACTCCTGCATTGATGTCCTGGAGCTGAGATGATTGACCTCCAACAACCACAACTATCTTCCTTTGTACTAGGTATGACTCCAACCAGCGGAGTGTTCTCCCCTTGATTCCTATTGAATTCTGTTTTGCTTGGGCTCCTTGAGGCCACACTCAGTCAAATGCTACCTTGATGTCAAGGGAAGTTACTTTCACCTCACCTCTTGAGCTCAGCTCTTTAGTCCATGTTTGGGCCAAGGCTGTAATGAGGTCAAGAGCTGAGTGGTCCTGGTGGAACCCAAACTGAGTGTCAGTGAGCAGGTTGATGCTGTGTAAATGCCGCTTGATAGCACCGCCGACCACCCCCCATCACTTTACTGATGATCGAGAGTAGACTGATGAGGTGGTAATTGTCAGGGTTGAACTTGTCCTGCTTTTTGTGGGCAGGACATACCTGGGCAATTATCCGCATTGTCAGGTAGATGCCAGTGTTGCAGCATGGCTAGAGAAACAACCAGTTTTGGAACACAAGTCTATAGCACTCTAGCCAGGATGTTGTCAGGTCCATAGTCTTTGCTGTATTCCATGCCTTCAGCTGTTTCTTATCATTACATTGGAACAAACTGAACTGGTGAAATCTGGCATCTGTGATGGTGGAGGCTTCAGCTGAGATTGACCATTCACTCGACACTTCTGCATGAAGGTGGTTGCGAAAGTTTCAGCCTTGTTTTTTGCACTCATGCTGGGCTCTGAGGTTGAGGATATTAATGGAGCTTCTTACTCTGTTTTTTGTTTAATTGTCCACTGCCATTCATGATTAGACGTGGCAGAACTGTCAAAGTTTGACCTGTTCTGTCGGTTGTGGGGTCGCTTAGCTCTGTCTATAGCATACTGCATACACACTGTCCTGTATTGTAGCTTCACCAGGCTGGCACTACATTTTCAAGTACAACTGGTGCTGCTCCCGGCATGTTCCTCTTCACTCATTATTAAACCCAGTACTCATTGCCTGGCATGAAGGTAATGACAGAGTGAAAGATATACCAGGCCATAACATTACATAATTGATGGAACACAATTCTGCTGCTGAAGGTCCACAGTGTGTCATGGATGCCCAGATTTGAGCTGCCAGATCTGTTCTGATTCTGTTCCATTTAGCACAGCGGTAGTGTACAGACTGTTACCATAGAGCCATGGCTGACACCTGCAGTGTCAGAGGAGCTGGGAGGGATGGTTGATGTAGGATATCATACAGTATATCTTCTGACATTCTGCTCCATCCAGCAGTACCATAATCTCAGACTGAATATCTACAAAGGGGCACACAGCAGGAGTTGCCAGTCATTTGGGTGAAGGGTGCCTACTTTGATTCCCAATAGCAGGTCCCCCATGGCACTCTACCTTCCTACCCCACCTCTTCCCTTCTCCCCCGCCCCCAACCCCACCCCCGACCCCCACCGCCCACAGAGACCACAAATTGCAGTACACTGCGGCAGGGAGTGAGCTGGCGTGCTGGGAGAGGGTGGTGGCGGTCCCTGTCCTATTGAGAAGCCATAAGAACGAGAACCTCAGCCCCATTGTTAACTTGTTAACAGATGTTGTCTGAAACAGGAAAGAGGATTCTCCACCAACAAGGCTAAGCCAGAACTTCTGTGCGGGACTGGAACAACGCTATGAATGTGCTGGTAGGTTTGTTTATTTTTGGCATCTTGTGTTCAGGACTGAAATCACTCGCACATTTGAGTTACAAATTACAAAGTACAAAGTGCCTCAGCTGCAGGCCCTCTGGAAAGTGCTGTTTGTTTTCCTCTGTAGAAGATTTTAATTATGTCAAGCATTAAGTCTCACAGTCAAAGACACACATGAACTCCTACGTATACCGTGACACTGATGTTCACAGATTTGCCTGCTGTTCTTGGACAGGGCTGATGATGATGATGGAGTTTTCTAGTTCAGTTCCTGTAATTAATACATGTTGGAGGGAATCCTCTGTATAAAGTCCATGAATGACATTGGCTCAACAACACACTTTCAGTTTCAGTTTCAGATCTGCAGTATTTTGTTGTTCAGTCTCATGCTGCATATCTGACAAAGCACAAAGTGAACTAATAACTGTAATCTCTCTCATTATCTTTACTTAGAAACTTAGTCCCATTAAATCTTTCTCTACAGAGAACTGGATTTCCAATATGTGTAGGTGGCAACTTTATGAAAACTATTCAACTTAAATTAGAAAATGGCTAGCATCAAAATTTTGCAGTTCGAGTTCAGTACCTAGAATGGTAACATAGCAAACTGAAGCACCATGCTGGGTAACTCTTGAGTTAAACAAAATAAGTGACAACCATTCACTGGTTCATTCCTCAGGGCAATGCCTTGACCAGTCAGCGTCAAGCTGCCTGGTTTAAATTTCAAACAATGCTTGGCAGTTAACCATCAGTCACCATCAACTGGTGCATTCTCCATGGCAACTCCTCCACCAATTAGAGTCCACTTTCAACCAACCAGCATTCTCTTCTCACACAGTATAAATTGTTGTTCCCTTTACATCTGGTATTCTAGCGAATTGTCCTGATGAGTGCAAGTCAAAAAACTTTGACAAAAATGTCTCCTTTTTCAGCAATACTCAAACTCTTGAGTTATTAGAATTTCTTAATTTTTCACAATTTGTCAAATCTTCTGCCACAAATAAACCAATGTGATGACAGCACCTTTGTTTACTTTCTGCCTGCGTTCAATGCATTAAACTAAATTGCCCAACAACATGTAGTACATTAAAAAAGTGGGTGCAACTTGGTAGCTTATTGTAAGCACTATAATTGTATATTCAAATCCTAATTACAACATCTTTGTTAAACATTTGTCACTGTTTAAATATCTAAACACATTAAATGGATGGGTTCTTTTACCTATGAATAGAAGCTAATTTTGCCGATCTGAATCCATTTGAAAATTCGGCACAGTACAAGTCAGCTTCGGCCCATGTCTTGGTCTCAGGAAAGTAACGGAAACAATATCCATTGAATTCGGTCCAAAAGAGGGGGCAGGAATAGGCGGGAATGGCTCCAGTCAGGCGGAGAGGCAGTTCTGTAATAGTATGAAAGATGAATGGAAGTCATAATCAGCAAGTTAATGTACACAGAATAACATTATTTGTCCCCAATAGCAGCACATCCTTTAGATAATATCATCACCGTTATTAGATAATAACACCCCTTTGTCCTTTTGTCTATGACATCTTTGGCAGTCTCTTCTTGGCCTCCACCTATCACTGGCCCCCATTTGAGCTCTACCTGTCCCAGCCCCTCCACCAGCTTATATTTCATCTCATTTCTATATTTCTTTAGTTCTGTTGAAGAGTCATACGGATTCGAAACGTCAACTGTATCCCTCTCTGCAGATGCTGTCAGACCTGCTGAGTTTTTCCAGCTATTTTTGTTTTTGTTCTAGATTTCCAGCATCGCAGTATTTTGCTTTTAACATTCTTTATGACCTTAGTGTCATTTGCTTGACTAGACATTAGTTGCTCCTGTAAGAAGAATAGCATCACAGAGTATTGGTCTGTAGAAAGTGGTTGAACAGTGCCTGTCATCATGATTCCATTAATTAATTACAATAAAAGGATAGATTTTCTGTTTGGGATGCGAACAATATGCCATCCACCTAACTGCTTTTTCATGACCATTCTAAACAGAACTTCAAGGGCGAGTGCTCTTAAATTATTCCACATAAGCTCTGACTTAACAGTGGCTAGTGCCTGGGAGTCAACAAAGCACTTTTTTTTAAGGTTTCCACTAATTACTTAGAAACAAAATACAATGAAAAAATATTTGAAATTAAAATCAATGATTCATCTGTATTAACCTGCCAGGGACTTCACCGGGGATCATCATTCGATCCCTGAACTCAGGTAAGTGAGGACGGGATGGGAGTTACAGGGTGGAGGTGGGGAGGGGGGAGGGGGGGTGCTATGGGTTGAGACAAGGAGTTCAAAGGCAAGGTCAGAGAAGTAGCTTTTAGTTCACCCTTCTTCTCAAGGCCAGGTCCCTCGGTCAGGCACAGAGGGCCTGACAAGGGGCCCCTGGTAGGCTGCTGACAAAGATAAGGTTCACTAGGCTGATTCCTGGAACAAAGGGTTTGTCTTATGAGGAAAGATTGAGCAGGTTGGGCCTATATTCATTGCAATTTAGAAGAATGAGAGGTGATCTTATTGAAACATATAAGTTTCTGAGGGGGGGGGTAAGATTTACAGTGTTGATGCTGAGAGGGTGTTTCCCCTCATGAGGGAATCTAGAAGTATGGGGCACAGTTTCAAAATAGGGACTTCCCAACTGAGATGGCAGTGAGGAGGAAATTCTTCTCTCAGAGGGTCATTAGTGTTTGGAATTCACTTCCACAGAGGGCAGTGGGGGTTGGGTTATTGAATATATTCAAGGCTGAGTTAGACAGGTTTTTGATCGACCAGGGAGTCAAGGGTTATGTAGGGCAGGCAGGAATGTGGAGTTAAGGCCACAATCAGAACAGCCATGGCCTTACTGAATAGCAGAAAAGGCTTGATGGGCTGAATGGCCAACTCCTGCTCTTATTTCTTATGCTCTTATGGTTGCAGGACAGCCTTCAGGAGGCATGGGAAAGCTGTTTACCTCCCATTTAGTCCCTGAATCTCCACCAAATCCCGGTGGTCTCAGGGATAATTGGTGTCAATTGAGTCTAATTGACAACCTGCTGCGAACGAGCCCCTTTCCCATCTCCCACTTAATTGTGGGAGGTTTGCCCACTGCCTGGAGACTCACACACAGCCTTTCCCATGATTAAGTGGCTCAGGTCACCATGTTTCCCACCTGCAATAGATTAAGTTCCACCCTAACACTGGCACCCGTTGGCACAGTGGTAATCCTGGTTCCCTGTAAACACACCAGCATAATAGCAAATGTAGATGTATCAAGTGTAGCAGAGGACAGCTGCTCCTATCAACACTCAAGGGTGCCCTTCCTGGTGAAGTCACCGAAAGTGGCTATCAGGAATAGATGGCGAGAGGTAGCTGGAGGATGAATGATTCCTGCAACTACCATTGCCCTTGGCTACAAACATGGAAGAAGACAGCAACGGTAAACTGCCAAAATACTGTTAGTGTTAGACAAAATCTTCGTATAACTTTAGCCCATTCAATGCTTAGCATACATAGCCACACAGCAGCAAGACACACAGCAGCATTCCAGTTACTTCTGGAACTAGCGTTGCACTGAAATCTTAACAATGCTTCTATCTTAGTGGGGTGGGAGGGATTTAGACATGTTGATTTTCCAATATAACCCTGCCAACGATCATGGATATTCTGTAATGCTCTTTGTTGGTATAATGGGATTTGTAATTTGTTCTCTCTCTCTACCTCAGTTGGACTTGTAATCAGGTAAGTGACCTTCCATTCTCCACTCTCTCCACATTATCAGTTCTGACGAGGTCATGTCTGTGCCAGTGCTTCTGATACTATTTTCCTTTCTCTGCAACTGAGGATTCCCGTCCCCAGGGCCTTGACTGCACCTGTTCCATTTCCCACACATTCTACCCTCTCCCCTTCCCCTCCCTTCCAGAGCCAGGATTAAGGTTCCTTGTCCTCACTTACCACTTCATCAGCCTCCAAATTCAACTGATCGTCTTCTGCTCCCATCTTCACAGGCCACCACCAACACACCTTCCCTTCTCATCCGCTGTCAAAAATCCAAAGGGACTATTCTCTCCATGACGCCTCATTCCATTCCTCAATCACCCCAGTACCCCCTCCACATCCCACAGCACCTTCTGTGCACCATGCCCTTTTATCTCCTCCCTTCCCATCGCCCAGGGCTTACACACTCCACCCAGTAAAATCAGCAATTTACCTTTAAGTCTTTCCATTTATTATGCTGCAGTCATTGTTCACGATGTGGTCTCCTCTACACTGGGTAGACCGAATGCAGACTCGGTGACCAATTTTCAGAACACCTCCGTTCCATCAACAAGCATGGCCCCAAGTTTCTGTCACCTGTCATTTTAATTCTCTGCCCTGCTCCCACACTGACCTCTCTGTTCTTGGCCTTCCACATTGTTCCAATGAAAATCAGTGTAAACTGGAGGAACATAACTGACTGTTGGTAAGGATTCTGCTTTTCCCACTTACACCTTCTCTAGACCCATTACCCATTAGTTCCTGTAACCATCCTCCCGTTTGGTATTTAATCTCTCCTGCCTTCTATCCTAGATTCTATGAGCGCAGACCTTCCTTTTTGTGTTCCACATACCTTCCACACCACCCTACCTGCTGCCTATCTATTCCTCTGCACTTGCTGAATATCTGTTACGCCTCTAACTCTTCCCAGTTCTGATGGAAGGTCATCATTCAACATTAACTCTGTTTCTCTCTCCACAGATGCTGCCTGACCTGCTGAGTTTTTCCAGCATTTCCTGTTTTTTATTTCAGATTTCCAGCATCTGCAGTATTTTGCTCTTGTGAGTAAACAGAACCATCAAACTAAAGGGTGGATTTTATATAAAAATGATAATCTAAAATTTAAGAACATATTGAACTTCAACTTTTCTTCAAAAGAACACATTCAGGCAGAAAAATGTTAATAAAAGACGAGGATGATAGATGGCTCAAGATGCTAATAAACTGGCACTGAGGTTGTCTTGCAATGGATTACAAATGAAAAGCAAATGATTACACTATCTTGGCAATTGAAAAACACTTAACATCCATTGTATGAGAAATTCTTTGATCTTTTTGGGTGAATGGAGGAGGATGAGAGAGAATATGACAGCTTATCAATTTATATCAAGCTTCGTCTAGCCAAGAAGTTGGCTATATCCGATTTGGGAGACTGAAAAAATACAGACAAAAATATTGGTCACAAGGAAGTGTTATTGTTAAACCCCTGGCTTATGCTGTCATACAAGAAGATACATGGAGTCACATGGAACAGACTCCCAGTGGAACAAATTTCAGAGGTTGCTGACAGGAGTGAGAGATGGATCAAAACCTAACAGGGCATCTATAACAGACCTGAATTTGTAACAGTATGCACATGTGAAATGAGAGAATTTAAACGTTTAAATAGCTTTCATTAAAAATTCCCAGGGACTTCAAGTTGGCTGCCAGTAACCTGAAATCTGGCTAATGAGGGCACATTGCCTTTGTGACATAGGCTAATGAAAGAACGAGCTTGTGTTTCTGGTAAAATGGCATTACAAGTTAATTCCACGCAATTTTTCCTTAGAGTAAAATAGTTCATATTTTTCAAAGGTTCCAGTTTTCCTTTCCAAAACACTTTCTTTTCAACTGGCACATCATTCATTGTAGGATAGGCAGGAAAGCTGCTGCTGGCTGCTGGAGACAGGCTTTCACACCAGCTCAAACTAGACAGCAGTTGTCAGGGTGTGATCTGCTGAGGGTGATTGTCCACAAATAGAGATTTATCTTTGATGGTGTTTACAGTCTGTTACCATATTTGTTCATGTAATTAACCCTGGAATGTACAAACCATTAGCTTGTATTGATAAGGAGCTACCCATTGCCATTGTTGACATGGAACCTGTCTTTTCTCAGAAAGCAAAGTTTTTTGGGGAAAAGTGTAATTTACGGCCACGATCAAGACCTTGCAAGTGTATTTAAGAAGGCAGCTCACCACCACCATCTCAAGGGCAATTAGGGATGGGCAATAAATGCTGGGCCAGCCAGTGAAGCCCACGTCCCATAAAAATGAATTTAAAAGATTGTGATATACACATAGGACAACTGAAGATGAAGAAGTTACTTGTGGCTGAGGCCAATGATTTATGGTTTGCAAGGAAAATGGGCAGAATCCCTGAAATTTAATCCCTCAAATATTAGGAAAAATCCTGAAACCCTGTGTAATAAAAACAAACTTAGTAAAAATGGGCAGAATTATGGCTTCCCCCAAACAGTGATACAAATCCCAGAAACCTACATAATAAAATTGGAATTTAACATACAGCATTAAGTTTGACTTTACAAGTTGGCAAAGTGGATTGTGAGGCTGCATACTGGCAGCATAGGCCTCCATTCGGACATTATAAATCATGTCAAGAAAGTCTTACGTAAATATGGTGTCTTTCACACCATCGTTGCCCATTATGATCACATTTATCCTCCCTAAGACTGACAAGTATTACAGATAAAAAGCACAAGAATGGTCACTTTTAAACAATATATGCTGTAATGGGAATATTGTAATAAGTGAAAAACAGACAACTGAAACTCACCTGGCTCCACTTCACCTGTTAGCAAACTGTTATTATGTCATCAATTCTAATTGTCTGCTAATGACAACAATCTATCTTTTCCATCATCCATGCAGGAGCTGTGTGCTCATTTCATCATTGTGATCCTAAGGCTACATTCTGCAGCCGGGCAGAAATTTCTGGATAAAAGCAAAATACTGCAATTGCTGCAAGAAGAGGGTCTGAGGAAGGGTCATACGGACTCAGAACATTAACTCTGTTTCTCTCTCCACAGATGCACTCAGACCTGCTGCGTTTTTCCAGCATTTTCTGTTTTTATTTTATTTATTAAAGTAATTTCTGGATTTGGTTATAATCTACCACATTTAATACCCCAGAGAGTGGTATAGTTCTGTGCTATTACAGTAAGATAAACCCAATGATCTCAAGTCTGATATAGTCTTCTTAAGTGCACTATTATCTTAACTCAAATTACAGAACAATTAGAGTCTTGATATATATACTCCTGTTTAACCACATGCAATATTTCCTGTACCAATCTCTATAATTAGATATGTCCATGCAATTGTAAAACAAGGTGATGAGATATTTTTCCACAATACCTGACAAGACATTTTCATGGGTCATTATATTATATGAATCAATGGTGAGCAGGGAAAACAGAGGCTTCAATGTTACTGCAGGGGTCAGGACTCTGCACTGGGGCAAAAAAGTGGGTCCTGAGCCCACATGTGCCAGCAGAGGGACCACCTCATCAACCTTACCACAGGCATCCTCCTGTGGGCCTGACACCCAAGCAGAGGGCTGGCAGCTCTGAAGTCCTGGGAGGGGTAAGTAGTGCTGAGGTAGGCAGGAACCCTTGGGGGCTGGGTCAGGTAAGCTTAAAAAAGTTAAAATTCATGTGGCCGAGTGTGGTAGAGCAAGCCCCTCCAGGGGGACTGTTGGTGTCTCATTGGCTGCCTTCCCAGCCCACGGTTCCATCTTTGGATCATCAAGCTTCTGGTTCTGATGCGCCCCATGCTGCTACAGGGCAGTCACCTCCATTTAGCTAACAAACCCCCACATTGGGTGGGTGGGTGGGTGGGTGAGTATCAGTATCGGGGGTGGGGGCACCTGACCTTCAGTAAAATACCAGTGACCCAGGGATCAATGGCTCCTAATTGGGCCTTATATTATGCTAATTGGCTACACAACTCCTTGGAGTGGACGGCAGTCACACATCCAGTCCCACCCCCTGGTCAAATGTCCCGGCAACAGGACCACGTTGGGAAGCTGCAGTTCCCCACAATTTTACCAGGACCCTCCGGCCTCCCAGCTCACTGCCCGGGGGTCAGTAAAATTCTGTCCAAAATGTCTAAAGGTATCTAGTATCGTGGTGTGTTAATGTACTTCACCCTGTGGAGCATGGGTACCTGGATTTAGGCCCAATTCTCCACATATGGAGCTCCTGCCTTCCCAGATAGTGAATGGAGTTGGTTGCCCTCCCTAAGGAAGAAGAGAATACGGGAGTGCAGAGCAACCTACGCCTATTCTGATGCACCACCTTGTCTTGGTTCTAATACAGCATAGGTTCCTCAGTTGAGAGACAATACATAATGCAGGAGATGATAGAAAAATCTCTTATAAAAATACTCTGCACTAACCAGAGCTATTCCTTAAAGGCTATGGGCAGGATTTTCCCCGGGTCTTTGGTTGTCCTCAGCCCGTACTTGCTGTCAGCCAGGCCAGTGTTGCAACTATCCGAGAGGCAGCCTCCTAACTGGTTGGCTCTGAGCTCACTGGTCACATTAAGGATGGTGGGCAGACTCTCAATGCTGCCAGCTCAGTCACAGGGCCAGGTCAGTCCCACTGGTCAAGGTTGGTGCCACTGATGCAGGTCAGTGGAGGCAAGGATGCCTCCGGTGTTGTTGTCCTTGTTGGCCTAAACATCAATACTTAAAAAGCCAGGATATAGACCAGTAGGTGAGGCAATATCCCTAAACTGGACTGGTCTTGGCCAACAGTCTATCGTTAATTCAGCCCCCTCTTTGCCTTGGTGCCCCCTCCCAGCCTGCCAGGGGGGCATTGAGCTGGCAGACTCCACATGCCACAGGGGGTTCCTTCAACACTGGCAAACCTGTGGAGGGGCTGCAAAATCACCCCTAATTGGGGCCTTAACTATACAAATTGGCTACCTGCCTCCATGGAGTGGCCAATCAACTTGTCTTCCACCCCACCCCGAGGAAAGATTCCTGTTGGCAGGAAATCTCCAGGGAGGCATCTCAACATGGCTCCCTACTAATGTTCCAGCCCACCCCACCCCCAACCTCCACCTCCACCTCCAGGCCTGGCAGTACTGAGTTAGGGAATGCAGCCCTATGTTTTTGAGTTATTTTTCATTCATATAGTGCTTTTCCCAACCTAAGAACATGCCAAACACTTCACAGTCAATCATTTGCTTCAGAGTGCAGTCACTGGGGTAACGCAGGGATGTCTCCAGCCAAGCTATTAACAGCAAACATCCCACAAACAGCATGTGACGAATGAACAGATCAGGCCTTTTTTTGTGATGTTGCGCGAGGACTAAATATTGGCCAGGCCACCAGGCAGACACTCTGCCCAACTTTAAATAATGTCAGGCCCGAATCTCCCCTGGAGTGGGAATCACCATCTGATTGTCACTCTGCTCCTTTTTACTTACCCTAATCTGGAGCTGCACATTTCTGGGCTGGATTTTTGACCTGGACCTGATTAAAAACTTGGAGCGTAACTGCTTCCAGAGTCCTTCAGTGTAGCATAGGATCGTCGAGGGAAACTAAGTCACACCCACTTCTTACATCCCTTAGCTGCTGTAAAGCAGTAAGTTTAAAGGTACCAGCCACTTTGACCGGAGGGAAGGTGTGTAATATATGCGGGTAGGATGGGTCAGGGGGTGAGCGGGAGGGAGTCAGGGTGTGGTAGTGGGTGGGGGGGTGGGGACAGTGGGTGGGGTAGTTGAAAGGACAGTCTGGTGGTCGGGGGGGTGATCAGGGGTGGGGACGGTCAGGAGGGTTAGCGGGTGGTTGGGGTGGGAGGGGTGGTAATCCCGGGGTGGGGAGGGTCAGGAGGGTAGTTGGGTGGTCGGGGTTGGGGTTCAGGGTGCTTGTTGGGGGGGGTAGTCGAGTGGTCGGTGGGGGTGTGTACTCAGGGGTGTGGGGGTAGTCGGGGTCGTTGGAAGGGCAGTTGGGTAATGGGGTGTAGTTGGGTAGTCAGGGCATAGTCAGGGGGGTAGGGGTGGTCCTGGGGGTGAGGATAGTCAGGGGGTCAGGGTTTCAGAAGAGTAGTCAGGTGGTCGGGCATGGGGGTGGTTCGGTGGAGTGTAGTTGGGGGTTCAGTGGGGTGGTTGGGAGATCAGTGGTATTGGTACCCAGGGGTTAGAAATAGTTTTATCCTCCTAACTTTTCCTGGGTAACTATTCTGGTAAGAGAGTTGGAACCATCTGAAGAATTCAGCATTAAATCAGAGTTTCAGAATGTTTCAGGTGCACTGGAATTGCCCAACAGGATATTCCCATAAAATTAGTGCGTGGGGACCTCCGAGGGGTTCCCCAGTGCACCTTCTGGGGTATCTCCAGCAAATGACCCTCTGGGGATGGAAGATCTGGGCTCCATGCAGTTTTTTTTGAGTCCACCTGAAAGGACTGAGAGAGCAACAGTGGATGACACTTTTGACAGAGTAGCATTCTCCCAGAACTGCACTGAATGGTCAGTCTGGATTATATGTGCCCAAATCCTGAAGTGGAGATTAAGCTCATGATCATCTGACAGTAGACAATCTGTGGAATTCTTTACCGCAGAAGGCTGTAGAGGCTGGGTCGTTAAGTATATTCAAGACAGAGATAGACAGATTTTTAATCAGTCAAGGAATCAAAGGTTATGGGGAAAAGGCAATAAAGTGGAATTGAGGATTATCAGATCAACCATGATCTCATTGAATGGCGGAGTAGACTCGATGGGCCGAATGGCCTACTTCTGCTCCTACAGTCTTATTGTCTAGTGGTGAGAATGTTACTACTAAACCAAGAATCAGGAATGTTATAACTGAAACTGGGAAACAACTTGCTTTTATTAAACTTAGTTTATTGCTGAATGTATAGATTTATAAATAAGTAATATATTCCTGTGAATTGTAAATGTACATTATGTACATTTGTTTTATGACCATACAAAAGCAAGTTCATTATGTTATTTTCTATATAATTGTGGCAAAGGTTTCTTCCCATCTCTGAAAACATTCTAATCTTTAAATTTCTCTTGCTGCCGTGTGCCCATTAGAATTGGTATTTTTCCTTAGCATTTGTTCTATTTTTCGTTTTAACAAATTGCAAACTTTTAAAAAGTCTTTTTTTTTGAAAAAAGTTTCTCTCCAGAACTTTTGTGAATTTTTTCCTGATGTCTCTGATCTCTGCTGCACTTCACAGACCCATTAGATAGACTCACGAAATGGAAAGTCAATAACTAGAAGGGAAAAGAGGGTTTTCTTTGAGTGTTTTTTCCCATTTATTCTGCTTTGCTCACTGGTCTGCAACTAAAGATAAAGGGACACGGACTGTCAACCTTGTTTGTTTGAGTAAAACTTATTATTCTGGTTTAGTTCACATGGATTATGTGCTCTTCTCATGTGTGATTGATTCATTTTCTGTTTAAGTCATTGTGAAGTTCTTACTAAATAATTGTTCATGAATCCTGCGGCTGTATCATTCAGACTCAGGTAAACTTCCCAGCAGTGGCAATTAAGGAAGAAGTTAGAAATAAAAACTTGTATTCTTGAATAACGCTGTTCAGACCTCAGCATGTCCCACATGGTCTTGCAAACAATTAAACTGAGGTCTAGTCATTAATCCCACTGGATGGAGAAGACTAATTTATCCATATTTTGAGGAACCAATTCAGTGAAATGCTTTGTCTTAAGAAGACTACAGACATATTAGTTATAACTCCGACATTTTCTGTATTTTGACAATGAGGTGTAAAGTATGTATAAAAGCAAATAAAAGACAGGTCACCATTAAGCTTCAGTATAAATGTTAAATTTGAAATAATGTCTTGTCCCCTGCTAGTCAATGCATAACAATCAATGTCAACAAACATCAAAGTATGGGTCATTTGCATATGACTTTGTCACAACTGAAGTGAACCCTGGGGTTACACAGGAGTCGGCAATTCAGTGGCCTTGTAACCTTATGCTGCTATGCAAGTAGGTCATGGATGATCTGTATCTCAACTCCATTTACCCTCCTACACTCCATATTGCTCAATATCCATATTTAACAAAACTGTATTCTTTATGACTTAAATATTTCAATTGGCCCAACTTTTCACAGCCTTTTCAGGAGGTAGTTTTAGATTGACTTTATTTGAAAAAGTGCTTTGTGATATCACTTTTATATGGCTAGGCTCTAACTTTAAACTTATGTGACCTGGTTCTGGATTTCCCTAACAAAGAAAATTATTTCTCTGCATCTATCGGATTAAATTATTTTATGGTTTCAAACACAAAATTTGATCATCTCTCAAATTATTAAATAATGCAAACCTTTGTGGTATTTGTCGTCATAATTTAACCCTTTAAATCCTAGTGGTATTCTGATAAATCTGCACTCTCACCCTCTCCAATGGCAGTATATCCATCTTAAGGTTTGGTGCCCAAAATTGAGCGCAGCTTGTCAAATGGGCTCTACTAAAGCCCTGTACAACTGAAACTTTACTTTCATATTGCAAATCCACTCGAGGTAAAGGCTGACATTCCAGTAACCTCTCTAATTATTTTCTGTATCTGTGCCGTAGCTACAGGGGATCTGTGTTCGTGTACACAAAATCTCTTTGTTTCTCCACAACTCCCAGTCTCTCACCATCTAGCAAAATATTCCAATTTGTATTTCTTAAATCCAAAGCTCTTACGTTTTCCACACTGAATTCCAGCTGCCAAAGTTGTTTTTCCCCTACACAATTAATCAGCCTATGTCCCTTTGTAATGTCTTTGTCCCATCTATAAAACTATCGTGCCTCCTAAGTTAATGTTATCTGCAAATCTGGATATGCAACTTTTTATTTCTTCATTCAAGTTATTTATGTATATGGTGAAAAGCAGAAGGCTCAATACTGATTCTCAGGAACACCAATTCTACCAATCAGAGAATCTTACATTAATTCTGATGCTCTAACTCCTACCTCTCAAATAATTAGTTAGTAACCCATGTCAAAAGGTTATCTTCAATTTTGTGCACTTTCAATTATGCTAATAATCTCTTGTACAGAACTTTATCAAATGCCTTCTGAAAGTGGATGCTGAAGGTCAACATTCATGGACACTCCCCTGGTGACCTCTTCGAAACATTCAACGAGATTAGTCAGGCATGACCTGACTTTCACAAATCCATGTTAACTCTCTTTGATCAGATAATACTTAACAAAGTGCTCAGTCATTCTGTCACTTATAATACATTCAAATAAATCCCCACAATTGATGTAAAACTGATGAGTCAATAGTTCTTTGTTTCTCTTTCCATCCCTTCTTAAATAACGCAGTGGCATATACAATTCTCCAATCCAAACTATACAATTCCTGAATGTAGAACACTTTGCAAAATTTTAACTAACCTCTATGTTTTAACACTCTGGGGTAGAAATAATCAGATCCCGGAGATGTGTGTCTCATAAATCCCATTACTTTCCCCATTAACATTTTCAAACATATTGAATCCACGAAATGTTTCTCCTTGTCATATATTCACATCCTCTTACATCTTGTAAGGATATGTACTTGCTTTACATCATACCAAACACTTCTGTTCAAACTTCCCAGTATTTTTCTGCATGTTCAGACCAGCTTTCTGAGCTCAATTCATTTCCTGTCCTTTTGAAAGAGTTTAACCTGTGCAAAAGGTTTCCCTCTCACAGCAATTCCATATAAAATAATGGAAATTAAGCATAAATGTTAGATTATGTCGTTATATATGCTAATAAAGGGAGTTGATGATTTCCATAGCAGTCAGTGGATCATAGTCTCGCGATAATTTTGATTATGTTATATTCAGACCAATTCAGAAGAGAGCTTTTAAACAGTTTAATTTTTGTTAAAGAAATCATGAAGATGATTCAGGTGATATCCTCCTGAACACAGACTCCGGTGCCTTCCCTGTGCAATAATCAGCAGGAAAGTATTGGACAGTCAAACTGACAACTGGAAGTTCGTAAAGTTTCTAATCGAACCTGGGATGTTGCTGACGAAACGGTGCCAAATTCTAGACGGGATATTATATTAATATTTATAGGGATAAACAGTGAATGCTCTGAGAGATTTTCCAGGCTAAATCTTCATTCACTATTTTAATAAGATAGTAATTTTTTTTTTAAAAGTTACCAGTTGAACAAGCGGAGGTTATTCCTAATCGATCCAACTTTGCCTCAAAATTAACAGCGAAAAAAACATCGTTACGATCTTTATCCAAAACATGATAATAGACTCCCAAAAATCTTATATTGTTATGTACTTAACACATTTATTCAACTGTTCTCTCTTAACTTTATTTTAAGTATGGTTCCAGAAAGTTTTTGTTTCCTTACCTTGGCTAATTTGAATTTGTGTCGGGGGTACTGCTGCTTCCAAAGTCAGCAGGAGAGACAAGGCTGCACACACACTGCAGCTGATCATTGTGTAGCACTCAGACTCAGAGACCAAAGCCAGCGGGCTCCCTCTACTTCATTCACCACAAATCGTTACACCCTGATCTCTGATTCAGCACTCCAACCTCGGCCTGTACCCTCCCCTTTTTGGAAATAAGACACTCTGCTCGGGAGGCTGGTTTTATATCCTAAAAAGGTCTGTTTAAGCCTCCAGAGAGAGAAAAAAAATAACGTTAAGGGTTTGGGTAAGGAAATGCACGCTGTATTCTCTTCATGAAATAGGGAGGTTTATAATGTTGGTTCCCCACCAGAAAACAAACATGTTCTCCCCTGAGAAGGCAGCTCACCATCACCTTCTCAAGGGCAATTAGAAATGGGCAATAAACGCTGGCCCAGCCAGCGACACCCAGACCCCATGAATAAATAAATGAGGGAAAGGTGACGATATTTTGGAGAGCACAGGGAAAGAATCCTTCTTTCAGAGTGCTAGTCAAATGGCTTTCTGTGCTGTCCAATTCATGTAAATAGTCAGTTTACTATATGTATATATTATACAGACAATATAAAATATAGACATTAACCCATTGAGATTAAATGGGTTAACACTCCCACTGAGACACCACGGCAGAGCTTGGTTGCTGGTGACCACCACCATGTCACACTGGCAGCTGTGTTGAGAAAAAACACCATTGTGTTTCGTTGCAGAGAAGGTCTGGAAAGAGACCCAGTGTTTTTGTTGAGGTTCATTCCAAGCAGTTCCGTGATGCAGGACCCTGTGCTCTACGGGCTGTTCCCAGGGACACACGCAGAGACAAACATCAACTGCAGCTGGAGGATCATCAACTCGGTGAAAGACTTGGTCTCCCAAAACTTGCTGGTCTTCCAGAGCAAAGAGTTGTTCACGCTCCAAGGTCCAGGACTGAGGGAAGTACAAAAGCTTGGGGCAACTGCTGCACAGGCTCAAAGGGGAAAGGCCACAGTCAAAGACACAAGAGAGGACACCAAGGGGCTGGAACCTATGAAAAACTCTCAGGCTGGATGCACCAGAGAATGTTTCAAATGCAATGTAAATGTAGATTGCCAATATGACTTGTAATTGTAAATGTAATGAGCACCTCAGAGAGCCACATACTGCATTGAAAGCAATTGACCGCATTGCACTTTATGTAATATTATGTTTGAATTGTGGGGAGATTGTGGCTAGTGGTAATTTAACCCAGAGACCCAGGCTAATGCTCTGGGGACACAGGTTCAAATCCCACCATGGCAGCTGGTGGAACTTGAATTGAAGTTATAATCTGAAATTGAAAAGCTAATCTCAGTAATGATGACCATGAAACTATTGCCAATTGTCGTAAAAACATATCAGGTTCACTAATGTCCTTTAGGGAAGGAAATCTGCTGTCCTGGCCCTACATGTGACTCCAGATCCATAGCAATGTGTTTGACTCTTAACTGCCTAATTTCCCTCTGCAATGGTGTGGCAAACCACTTGGTTCAAGGGCAATTAGGGATGGGCAATAAATGCTGGCCTTGTCAGTGAAGCCCACATCCCATGAACAAATAAAAAAAATTAACTTTACCAACTATATGAATAAAGTGTATTTTTTGAAAGACAGACCTTTGTTGAAGTATGTTGTTGATGTACATGGACTCTCAAGGGCATTTGACACAGTGTCGTACAACAGACTTGTGAGAAAAGTTATAGCTCATGGAATAACAAGGACAGTAGCAACATGGATACAAAATTGTGTGAGTGACAGGAAACATCGAGTGGTGGTTAATGGATGTTTTTGAGGCTGGAGGAAGGTTTGTAGTGGAGTTTCCCAGGGGTCAGTGTTGGGACCATTGCTTTTCCTGATATATATTAATGTACATTAATGACCTAAGCCTTGGTGTACAGTGCACAATTTCAAAATTTTTGGACAATACTAAATTTGGAAGTAATGTGAGGAGGATAATGTAGAACTTCAAAAGGACATAGACAGGTTGGTGGAGTGGATGAACAAGTGGCAGTTGAAATTTAATGTAGCAAAGTGTGAAATGATTAATTTTGGTAGGAAGAACACAGAAAGACAATTTCAAATAAATGGTACAAGTCTAAAGGGGGTGCAGGAGCAGAGCGACCTGGGTGTATATGTGTATAAAACAGGACAACTTGAGAGAGTTGTTAATAAAATATACAGTATCCTGGGCTTTATAAATAGGGGCATAGAGTATAGGAGCAAGGAGGTTATGTTAAATCTGTATAATTTACAGATTTATAATCTATATAATTATATACAGATTATATAATTATCTGTAAATAATTATTTATTTAAAATAATTATATTTTATTTTATAAAAAGCATTTTCAGCCTCAATTGGAGGATTGTGTCCAGTTCTGGGCGCCACACTTTAGGAAGGATGTGAAGACATTAGAGAGAGTGCAGAAAAGATTCACGAGAATGGTTCCAGGGATGAGCAACTCCAGTTATGTAGATAGATTGGAGAAGTTAGGACTGTTCTCGCCGGAGAAGAGAAGGTCGAGAGGAGGTTTGATAGAGGTGTTCAAAATCATGAGGGGACTGGACAGAGTAAATGGGGAGAACATGCAGGCACAATGGGATGAATGGTTTCCTTTTGCGCTGTGACAATTCCATGACTCTGAGAAACTGTTCCCATTGGTAAAAGGATCAAGAGCCAGAGGGCACAATGTCATGATGGTGGATCATTGCCCTAATTACTCATCGGCATATTAAACTTTTTGAGGAAGACGTGTTTTTTTAAAAAAGGGCAGACAAGCAAAAGCTGTCTGAGACTGTAATGAAAATTCCTATGTGGATTATACTTGACCGACTAGTCCAGAGAGGCCCTGGAATGTCGCATCTAAAAGGTGTCAAGGCCTACTTCAGACAAAGACACTTGAGAGGGAGAGATGCAATATAAAAGACTGAACTTTAATCTCCTGTGGCTGCAGAGACAATGGAGACTGATTACCACATCTCAGCTGAAACCCTCTCCTGTTGAGTTATGTCTCAGAATGTGAACATAATCTGAGTTAAAAGAAAACTGGCTCTGGGCAAAAGACATGTTTGATTATTCCTTTCCAGGAATACACAAGAAAAGGAGTTAAAAAGCCAGCTAGAAATCTGATTGGTGTGTTCTAGTTCTGGTGTGCTGGTGTGTGCTGTGAAGGTCACTGCAGAAGAGCAGCAACTAGGCATGCCTGCAGCTTGCAGGTAAGAGTCTTCTCTCTCTCTCTCTTTGGCTGGAGGGCAAATCAGCAAAGCCTCAATCAAAAAGGAAAGAGGACAGCTCCTTAAGCTAACCTGCAGAACCAAGTGCCTCCAAACCAACTGCTCAACTGGCAAGGTCAGCATTCAGGAATCACCCAACTTAACGGCCGCAGCATTTCACCTTCCATCCCTCACGGACAAGCCACAGACTGATCTGCATTTTTTTTTAACTTTTATGTTTGGACTCAACTTCTCCTTTCTGATCTCTGTGTACGTGGGTTGCATTTTTACTATTTTTTCTCGGGTTTTTAGTAACTAATAAACTTACTCTTTCTTGACTCGAGAAAGCCTGGTTAAATTGGTTCCTTCTAAAATATAAATACATTTGGACGGGGAAAAGGTATCCACGAGGGAAGGGATCCTTTTTATTTCATCTTGTTGCCACTAACCGAGGGAGTTGAGAAAAGAAGGGCAGACAGCTCATTCCTCCACACCCGGGAGCAGAAGAGAATTGGGGTCCCATTTGGGAAGTTAACACATTGGGGAACCTCTTCGGGGGATCGGTCATAAACTGCAGATTTAAGATAATTGGCAAAAGAAACAATGTTGATATGAGGAAAATCTTTTTCATGCAGTGAGTGGTTAGGATCTGGAATGCACTACCTGACAGTGTGGTGGAGACAGGTGCAATTTCGGCATTTAAGAAGGAATTGGATTATTATCTGGAAAGGAAAAATGTGTAGGGCCAAGGGGAGTGGCTCTAGTTGAATCGATCCTTCAGAGAGCCAGCACATACATGACAGGCTGAATGGCCTCCTTCTGTGCTCTAATATTCTCTGCTTTTTTAATGATGATTGAATAATAACTTGCTGCATAAATGAGTTGACCTGAAAAAAATATTTGTGGAATGTTGTTAAATGTTGAAGGGTCACAAGGACTCGAAACGTCAACTGTGCTCTTCTCCGCCGATGCTGCCAGACCTGCTGAGTTTTTCCAGGTATTTCTGTTTCTGTTTTTGTTTTGGACTTCCAGCATCCGCAGTTTTTTGTTTTTATCTCTTTGAAAAGTTAATAGCTTTTACAATCGCAGGTTCATAAACATGCTGTGTATGATGATGGTGCAATGAGTTGAAATGTAAATTTTCATACTGAAAGAAAAACAATACTGATGTGGATTTTGTGCCTTACTTGAGCCTTAATCATTTACATTTATTCATGCCTATTTTAAATTTGTGTGCACTCTGATGATACTGGGTGGATACTTGGGTGTAACCTGACATGGCCACATGGGCACAGGTTGAATTTCAGATTGAACCCAAGGAGATAACTTCAGACCTCTATGTTGATGCCAGATTTCCAGTGTGTACTGTTTTTTAAATTCTACTTATAAGGCACTAGTTCGGCCTCAGCTGGAGTATTGTGTCCGTTTCTGGGTGCTGCACTTTGGGAAGGATGTGAAGGCATTGGAGAGAGTCAAGAAAAGACTCACAAGAATGGCTCCAGAGATGAGGAACTTCAGTTACGAAGATAGGTTGGAGAAGTTGGGATAGTTTTCCTTGGAGAAGAGGAGGCTGAGAGGAGATTAAATAGGGGTATTCAAGGTCATGAGGAGTCTGGACGAGTAGATAGGGAGAAACTGTTCCCATTGGTGGATGAATTGAGAATGAAGGTACAGAATTAAATTAATTGGCAAAAGAAGTAAAAGTAACACGAGGAAAATCTTTTTCACGCAGCAAGTTGTTGGGGGTCTGGAATGCTCTGCCTGTGTGTGGTGGAGACAGGTTCAATCAAGGATGAAATTAGACTGTTATCTGAAAAGAAAGAATGTGCAGGTTACGGGGAGAAGGCAGGAGAATGGAACTAGGTGAATTTCTCATTCAGAGAGCTGGTACAGACACAATGGGCCAAATGGCCTCCTTCTGCACTGTAACAACTCTGTGATTCTGTTAAGAGTAAATTAATTGCAGAGGTACGTGAATATACAGGAGCAACATCAAACAACACAAACAACGGAGACAATTTTATTTTTAATGTTTAATTTGGCATGTGATTGGCTACATACCAGAGGAAAGCTGGTTTAAAGTAATTTGTTGAGCATGAAATAAGCAATGCAGTCAGCACCGGTGTCTTGAAGCCTCCTGGTGAGTTGCATGCTGTGACATCACCAACTTTCATCAGAGAGACAAAACAAAACTTCATTATAATGATTGACTTTCCAGCTTATCTACAATCATTAAACTGAAAATTGAGAGGTTTATTTTGATTGCAGTGAAGCACTTCTGCTTTCTTTTATGTATTTCCTATCTCCTAGGTAACTGCATCAAAAAGCCAACGTGAAACATTTTGAAGGTCAATCATTCAATGGTTTTTAAAAAAGTCACCAATGTTCAACATACAGAGTAGTTTTCTGTGCCTAAGCTCACCTGCTGCATATAATGGAAAATTGAAGGCATAGCTAAAACTGACATTTGCAATCATATTGGCCAACCTTCCTTCAGGAAGTCCCGATCTCCCTTTATTCTATGCTTCTTGCACAAAGGGTTTTGTTTGATACTGGGTCTGATCAGAATGCCAACGTTCAGTGGTATTAATTGAAATGGGTGAACATGTTTAGTGTTTCACTGCAATCAGTTGCAAAAATGCAGGATCATCAAAATAATTAACGGAAGTGGTCTAAAAGGAAGAAGGGCGTTGGGTTTTGCAATGTTAACTTTAAGGTTGTATCAATGCTTGTTTTTAAAAATTGCTTTTACAGTTTTTTTTGCTAACTCTGTACAGTGAAGGACAGGAAAAGAATTAAACAGAAAAAAGGAGCAGCTGTAAACATTGTAAATTTGCAATAAAATAGAAAATGCTGGAAGTCTGCAACAGTCAGTTGGTATCTGTAAAGAAAAAAAGAGAAATGTCCTAGCCTGCCCTCTCTTCTTACAGGTGCTGCCTGACTGCTAAACATTTCCTGTCTGTATTTTTGGGCAGCAGAGGTCAATTCCACCAAGAATCCATTAGTGGACAATGATTAACAAATACGAACATAAATGCAGTCTCATTCAAATACACAAAAGGAACATGGAACATACAAAAATGTTTCTAGACCAAAGAATTACATTATCCAAAGAAAATCTCCATATATAGGACAAAGCATGCATGAAGTCACATTAAAAGAACATAAGCAAAGTAGTATGTATGGAAAACTGAAGCAGGAAAAGTTATTACAGCAAGGGACCATTTAAAGGAATTTCATCATCACAAAAAGTTAATAAGAAACTCTGCCATCCTCTTATTTGACAACGGCTATGTATGCTTCATTAGCAAGTAACAGGCGATGGATTCCAATACATTCTACATCATTGAATTATCTGTTTGAAATGAGAAAAGACGATATACAACATTTTCTCATAAAAATAACATCCAGTCATTCAAATAACAATAAATAGTGTGTCACGTGGGCTGGCAGCCAAAATAAGCACAATTGGCCTCATCTCACATACACACAAACACACACAAATACACACAAATACACACACACACACTCAATCTCACTCACAAATATATTTGCATGTACATTTATATTCTGTTTTGCACTCACATGCACTCATTTGCATCCACACTCAGTCTGCCTCTTCCACACACACCAACTTTCTGCCTATCTCACATACATGTACACGGACAGTCTATCACACATACAATCAGTTTCTCTCACACATGAACAAAAGCATCTACAGATAGAATCACACGACCTATTTCTCTCCCAAACAAGGAAATTCCCACATTCTGTCCTTCACACACTCTCTTACTCATTGACACCTTAATTTATAAACCATCTCACACATACACTCAATGATTCTCTCTCGTAGTAATGTTAATGAATTGCCCAGGGACTTCAATAATTAACAATCTGTTCCAAAATTCAACACTTCAGCAACCTAACAGAGGATGCTGAACTAGCAACACAAATCATGCTTTGTCGGATTTTACATTCCATCAAATGTACCCATTCTAATAATTCAGCTCCATATTCACTGAACTCACAACCCACTGCCGGCCCATTGTGACTTGCAAATGTGATCTACAGGACATACTGCAGCAACTCACTGAGGTTATGCTTACGAACATACAAGCAGTAACATACAGAGAAAGACCTGCTGGTCATAGTCATAGAGTCATAGAGGTCTACAGCAGAGAAAAAGGCCCTTCGGCCCATCGAGTCTGTGCCGGTCAAACTATTCTAATCCCATTTTCCAGCACTAGGCCCATAGCCTTGTATGCTGTGGCATCGCAAGTGCACATCCAAATACTTCTTAAATGTTATGAGGGTTTCTGCCTCTACCACCCTTTCAGGCAGTGAGTTCCAGATTCCCACCACCCTCTGGGTGAAAACATTCTTCCTCACATTCCCTCTAAACCTCCTGCGCCTTACCTTAAATCTATGCCCCCTGGTTATTGATCGCTCCATCAAGGGGAACAGTTCCTTCCTGTCTACCCTATCTATGCCCCTCACACTTTTATACATCTCAATCATGTCCCTCCTCAATCTCCTCTGCTTCAGGGAAAATAACCCCAGTCTGTCCAATCTCTCCTCATAACTAAAACTCTCCTGCCTAGGTAACATCCTGGTGAATCTCCTCTGCACTCTCTCTAGTGTAATCACATCCTTTCTATAATGTGGATTCCAGAACTGCACACAATACTCTAGCTGTGGCCTAACCAGCATTTTATACAGGTCCAGCATGACATCCCTGCTCTTATATTCTATGCCTCGGCTAATAAAGGCAAGTATCCCATATGCCTTCTTAACCACCTTATATACCTGTCCTGCTGCCTTAAGGGACCGGTGGACATGCACACCAAGGTCCCTCTGATCCTCGGTACTTCCCAGGGTCTGACCATTCATCGTGTATTCCTGTGCCTTGTTTGTCCTGCCCAAGTGCATCACCTCACATTTATCCAAATTAAATTCCATTTGCCACTAATCAGCCCACCTGACCAGCCCGTTTATATCCTCCTGTAATTTATGGTTATCCTCCTCATTATTTACCACCCCACCAATTTTCATGTCATCCGTGAACTTACTGATCAACCCTCCTACATTCAAGTCTAAATCGTTTATATATACCACAAACAGCAAGGGACCCAACACCAATCCCTGTAGAACCCTACTGGACACAGGCATCCAGTCACAAAATCACCACTTGACCAAGACCCTCTGCTTCCTGCCGCTCAGCCAATTCTGGATCCAATTTGCCAAATTGCCTTGGATCCCATGGGCTCTTACCTTCATTATCAGTCTCCCATGCAGGACCTTATCAAAAGCCTTGCTGAAGTCCAAGTAGACTATGTTAACTGCATTGCCCTCATCTATACTCCTGGTCACCTCTTTGAAAAATTCAATCAAATTGGTCAGACATGATCTCCCCTTAACAAAACCATGCTGACTGTCCTTGATTAATCCCTGCCTCTCCAAGTGTAGATTAATTTTGTCCCTCAGAATTGCTTCCAATAGTTCCCCAACTTTGAGGTTAGACTGACTGACCTGTAGTTCCCTGGTTTATCCCTTCCTCCCTTCTTGAATAACAGTACCACATTGGCTGTCCTCCAGTCCTCTGACACCTCTCCTGTGGCCAGAGAGGAATTTAAAATTATTGCCAGCACCCCTGCTATCTCCTCCTTTGCTTCACTCAACAGCTTGGGATAAATTTCATCCGGGCCTGGAGATTTATCTACTTTTCAACCTGCCAGACCACTTAGAACCTCCTCCCTTTCTGGGCTAATTTCTTTAATTATATCACAGTTCTTCTGCCTGATTTCCATACCCACATCGTCCCTCTCACTTGTGAACACTGACACAAAGTATTCATTTTGTACCCTACCTATGTCTTCCTGCTCCACACACAAATTACCACTATGATCCTTAATGGGCCCTCCTCTTTCCCTAATTATCCTCATACTCTTAATGTACTTGTAAAATAACTTTGGATTTTCCTTTACTTTACCTGCCAATGTTTTTCCATGCCCCCTTTTTGCTCTCCTAATTTCCTTTTTAAGTTCCCCCATACACATTCTATACTCCTCTAGTGCTTCTGCTGTTTTGAGCCCTCGGTATCTGCCATAAGCTTCCCTTTTTCTCTTTATCCCTTGACATCCAGGGTTCCTGGATTTGTTGGTCCCCCCCCCTTTGTCTTTACTGGAATATATTGGCCCTGTGCTCTCCCTATTTCCTTCTTGAATGAGTCCCACTCTCTGACCCAGATTTACCTAAAAGTAGCTGCTCCCTGTCCACTCTGGCCAAATCATGTCTGATCTTATTAAAATCAGCCTTCCCCCAATTTAGAACTCTGATTTCTGGCCCATCCTTGTCCTTTTCCATAACAACCTTGAATCTAATGCAGTTATGATCACTATCTGCAAAATGCTCCCCAATGATACGTCTACCACTTGTCCGGCTACATTCCCTAAAATTAAGTCCAGGACTGCCCCCTCCCTTGTAGGATCTTCTACATACTGGCTTAAAAAGCTCTCCTGGATACATTTTAAGAATTCCGCTCCCTCTAAACCTATCACACTATGAATAACCCAGTTAATGTTGGGAAGTTGAAATCCCCCACTATTACTACCCTGTTATTTTTATACTTCTCTGAAATTTGCCTACATATCTGCTCTTCTATTTCTCTCTGACTGTTTAGGGGCCTATAGTACACTCCCAGCAACGTGATTATTCCTTTCTTGTTTTTAAGTTCTACCCATATGGGTTCATTTGAGGAACCTTCTAAGATGTCATCTCTCCTTAACTGCTGTAATTGGTTCCTTGATCAATATGCAATACCCCCTCCTCTTTCCTCTCCTTCCCTATCTCGCCTGAAGACCCTATATCCTGGAATATTGAGTTGCCAATCCTTCCCCTCTCTCAACCATGTCTCTGTGATAGCAATGACATCATACCTCCATGTATTAATTTGTGCCCTCAACTCATCTGCCTTATTCATCAGACTCCTTGCATTAAAATAAATACCATCCAACCTTGCCAAACTCCCTTGTGGCTTAACTGGCCTATAATTTCTATACCTTCCAGACTCACTTGCTCTCTCTTCTAATTTTGGCCGTGCATCTCCCCCTGCTGAACTCCCCAACAGCACTAGCAAACCTCCCCACAAGGATGTTGGTCCCATTCCAGTTCAGGTGCAACCCATCTGCCTTGTACAGGTCTCACTGCCCCCAGAAATGGTCCCACTGTCCCAGAAATCTAAAGCTCTCCCTCCTGCACCATCTCTCCAGCCAGGCATTCATTGGGACTAACCTCCTATTTCTATACTCACTAGCGCATGGCACCAGAACTAACCCAGAGATTACTACCTTTGAGGTCCTGTTTTTTTAATCTGTCTCCTAGCTCCCTAAATCCTGCTTGCAGGACCTCATCCCTCTTTCTACCTATGTCATTGGTACCAATATGTACCACGATCTCTGTCTGTTTGCCCTCCCCCTTTAGAATACCCTGCAGCCAGTCAGTGATATCCTTGACCCTGGCACCAGGGAGGCAACATACCATCCTGGAGTCACATCTACGGCTGCAGAAACACCTGCCTGTTCCCCTTACCATCGAGTCTCCTACCACTATTGCTCTTCCCCTCTTTTTCCTCCCCTCCTGTCCAGCTGAGCCACTCACAGTGCCGTGAGTGTGGCTGCACTCCCCAGAGGAACCGTCACTCTCACCGTTTTCCAACACAGAAAAATGGTTCTCGAGCAAGATGCAACCTGGGGATTTCCTGACTACCTGCCTGACACCTTTCTTCTGACTGATGGTCACTCGTTCCCTCTCTGTCTGCACTTCCATAAGCTGTGGGGTGACCATGTTTAAAAACGCGCTATCCACGAAACTCTCAGCCTTGCGGATGCGCCTCAGAGCCTCCAGCTGCCGCTCAAGCTCTGAAACTCAGAGCTCAGGTAGCTGCAGCTGGTGGTCAGAGCGTAATGAGCATCTAGGACTTCCCACATGTTGCAGGCGGTACATAACACAGGACTGAGCTGCCCTGCCATGCCTCTAGTTGAAAAAAAACCCTCACTTTAAGTTAAATACAGTAAAAAAAATTAAATTATTTATGTATTTTAAATAAAAACTAGAACTCTTACCTTTCCTTAGCTAAATCTGTTTTAAACTGGAGAAAAACACTGACCCACTACTCACCAATCAGCTCTCACTTTTGTGCTGATGTCACTTTTTGAAGCTTCCCTGCATTCGCACTGGGGCTGATCTCTCCGCCGCTCTCTCGCACTGTCTTGTGATGTTAGAATGTTGAGCAACAATGTTGTTACTTTCAGCAAGACTGACTGCAGAACACTCTTCCCAGGCTGCTTCACCGTGATGCTGACTGCAGAACACTCTTCCCAGGCTGCTTCACCGTGATGCTGACTGCAGAACACTCTTCCCAGGCTGCTTCACTGCGATGCTGAATGCAGGACACTCTTCCCAGACTGCTTCACTGCGATGCTGACTGCAGGACATTCTTCCCAGGCTGCTTCACTGCGATGCTGACTGCAGGACACTCTTCCCAGGCTGCTTCACCACGATGCTGACTGCAGGACACTCTTCCCAGGCTGCTTCACCGCGATGCTGACTGCAGGACACTCTTCCCAGGCTGCTTCACCACGATGCTGACTGCAGGACACTCTTCCCAGGCTGCTTCACCGCGATGCTGACTGCAGGACACTCTTCCCAGGCTGCTTCACCGCGATGCTGACTGCAGGACACTCTTACCAGCTTGTTGCTCCCTCCCAAATGTGTTACCTTAAAATCTTGGAAATTCCTTTCTGACCCTTTACATGATCAAACCTAATCCAGAAACGTTGGCATTGATAATTCTATGCAGCAGTTACCTTTGGTTCATGGCAATTGCTGTCCTTGCTCAATGCAGGTCCAGCTCTTGTTTGAAAGGATTGCGTGAAACAGAATCCATTGCACAAGTCAGCAGCCTATATTCTCTGTGAAATCATATCCTGGATTTGGTCTTTTACAAGTTAATACTACAACATCTGATCCTCCCAAGTCTATTGAATTGGAACAAACTGTCAACTCAAACACAACTTATTCCCTTTATCATTTTATGAGAAAACACTTCCTTTGCCCATGACCTCTACCTCCAAGATAAGGACAAGAAATAGCAATGTTATGTGAATAAAATCTCTTTGAATTTCCCACCTGCAGCAGCACAGCATCCCAGCTTGGATGAATATTGCCTTTCCTTCATCGCCGCTGGGTAAGTGTCCTGGAATTGCTTACCTAATACCAGATTGAGAGCACAATCATCCCAAGAGCTGCATGGATTGAAGGTCCACGATTCTTCCTGGGACAAGTAGGAATAGGCAATAAATGTGGCTAAGGCAGCATCATTCACACCCTTAGAACAAGTATAAAAATGAAATATACATGTTATTTAAAGAATGAATGCATCAATTGTCAATAGGTTTACTTGAATAGAATGCTTTTATTGAGGTGACTATTTCACCCCTCATCTCCTTTCACTTATTTTCGGTCAACATACAGTTCTTGGGCCGGAGAGATGGTTACAGAATGATATGCATGGTCAGCCATCGTTGTTGCTCAATATTCTAACGAATGGGAGACAGATTTCTATCATGAGATACAGGCTTCAGGAAGCTCACCCATGGATGAGAACTCCAGCTAAATTATTAAATCAAAACTGGGTTTTTAATCTGACTCTTTCATATTCTCTCACAATGCAGATTGCAATATTCAGCTTAGTTTTTTTTACCATGCTTTTGCAGTTATTCTGAAAATTAAACTTAGTGTCCCAGTTTTAATTAATCCACTAAAACCTCTAGCTGTGTCTCACTGTATTACCATCAGAAACGTGTTTGTAGAGATGGCTGTATACCAGTGATACAAGGTTGTGGAGTGGGAAGAATCAAATATTGAGGATGAGCCAGTCATCATTGGGAATGACCTTTCAACACTTGGCAACAGAGGCAGTGCAGATGGTCAAAGAGAAATATTTCATCTTCTCAGGAGCCTGACTTTTGGTATAATTCAGACCATTTGAATTGCATCTGATGCCGAAACAGTGCTTTAGATAATCACCCCTAATCATTTCTTTTGCAATTATGTTTCTGTAGTTTCAAAGTAAAATTATCATAAAGGCACCATATGATACACAAACCTTTTCCAGCCTGTAGCCACTGCCAAATTTGAGGAAACTCAACTGTTCATCACGGTCCCACCAAATCAACTGTTCTTTGATTTGAATCCATTTTCTTGTGCTTATGAAAATGAGTGATCTTAATGATGGAGAAATGAGTTCTTCCTATTCTGACATTCAGCAATGAATTTTCATCCTGGCCATCACTTGCTAACCTGACAGAACGGATAAACAGCTGCTTTTCATCCAATTCCCCAGTGTTGTTATTGAGACCCCCAGGGCAGATATAGCACAGCCTGGATATAGAGTGCAGCTCCTCTCATTTGCCCCAGTAATATACCTCAACCACAACCTCAGATAACAGCCCTAATGGCACTAATGTGACATTTTCCCAATTCCCACCACAGGCATCCTATGCAATTTCTGAGCAAGACTACCAATTAAGGCCAAATGAGGGACAGTTTGTGTTTCTGTAGGTCTAGCCCACTGGAAACTGGATTGAGACAATACAGTTCACCTGGAAACCCCAGCCAACAGGTAGAAATCTTTAGCCCATCCCAGCCAGGTATGAATGCTCATGTCAAAGGTGGAAGGTCAGTGTCTAATCCACTATATCACTGAGTTCCCTTTGCTGGGTCTTTCTGAATAATATTGTTCTATTCAATTTTTAAAAAACCTATTCTTACTGGGAATATTTCAGGTCCACTGTGCTCCCACTTTCTGGTTCGGACAATGGTTCAACCAAAACTTACCAGAATGGGAAATGCATCAGCAGGAAGTGGAAGCAAGGAAGGGATTTTGAGGCCATTCAGCCAGCAGAAATGGAGTGGGGTAGCACCCCAAAAATAGTTAGGAAGATTCATCATTTTGTTCCCACCGATGTGTAGTTGACTCCATGTTCCCCAGGATCTATGAGTGTTTGCCCGAGTCAGGTGTCTTTTAATATGCAAATCAGGTTCCCATGGTGTACATATCACTCTGGTTGCCACTGTAGAAGTTAACTATGTGGAATGTGCACCCTGTACACTCTCCACTGACTGTCCAGTCAGAGGATCCCAGAAGATAACTGTTAATTGAATTGTATGAGGCCGAGAGGAGCAGGAATGCTTCAGAATGGAATAAGAAGCTAGGAACAGGGTTTGGATTGGGGACCAAAGACAATGGGTGGAATTTTATGCAAAGGCATTGGCTAGTCAGGGGGTGAGTCAGCCTCCTCATGGTCAGGAGGCTTCTAGTCAATCTTAAAGCATTCAGGCCATTAATTTTCTCAAGACAATACCCCTCCATCCTGGAGCAAGTCCTGCCTCTGAGCTGCCAGCCAATCAGATGGCTGTCAGCTCTCTAGTCCCAACAGTGCTACTGGGATTGGTGGCCACAGCTGGGACTGCAACCAATCCCAAAAGACGATTGTTGCTAGAACCCAGTCAGAAGGTGAGTGGCTAGCAGGTGGGGGCTGGGGGTGTTCACTGGGGCCAATCTAGCGGGCCTGGTGAGGGAGTGGGAACTGAGATTGGGAGGGCGGGGGATAAAGAGGAGCAATTAGTACCATTGGACGCAGGGTGCTCAAACATGAGGGCACTCCACCAGCCCCCAACTGGGCCGCCAAACGGTACCCCAAGGTGCAGGAGGAGGCCCATAAGTGGCCAGTAATTGGTCACTTAAGGGCCTTAATTGACCCAAGGGGAGATGGGCTTCCCACTGCTGGTAAAATCCCAGACAAGGTGGGAAGGTGACAGGGATAACACCTCCCCCCTCTCACTCACTCACCCACCTCCCCGCTCTCACTCACTCACCCACCTCCCCCCTCTCACTCACTCACCCACCTCCCCCCTCTCACTCACTCACCCACCTCCCCGCTCTCACTCACTCACCCACCTCCCCCCTCCACCATTCCACCCGATTTTATGCCTCACTCACCTGCCAGCCTGCTCCTGGGTGGGGAGGGGCATAAAATTCTCCCCAATGGCTTCGGTCTTCCCAAGATTTAATTGGAGAAAATTTCTGCCTAGCCAGTACTATACACTGGTCACAACAACATACCAACTCAAAACGTTAACTGTGTATCCTCTCCGCAGATACTGTCAGACCTGCTGAGTTTTTCCAGCTATTTTTGTTTTTGTTTCAGATTTCCAGCATCCACAGTATTTTGCTTTTATCTATATATAGGTCAAGTAGTCTGACCCTTTAGACAAGGGAAGAATTTGAGAGAGATAGTAGTGAGGTAGAGCAGAGTGCCGTTAGTGTACATTTGAAAACTGATGCTATGTTTTTGGATGATGTTGTTGGGGGGAAGCATGTAGATGAGAAATCAGAGTGGATCAAAAATAGATCCTTGGGGGGACATCACAGGAAACAGTGTGGGAGTGGTTACAATTAAGTAGATAATTAAATAGATATTAGATGGCCGGCGTCTGGAATTCACTGCCTAAATCAGTGGTTGAGGCAGAAACCCTCAACTCATTTAAAAGGTACCTGGATCTGTACCTGAAGTGCTGTAACCTGCAAAGCTCCGGGCTGGGTGCTGGAAAGTGCTATTAAAATGAGCGGATAGTTTCTTCATCTGTCCAGCTCAGACGTGATGGGCTGAATGGCTGAATAACTTTTCTACGGTTCTGTGGTTCTGTGAATGGGACCAGATGAGACCAGTCCCACCCAGCTGGACGACAGTGGAGAGGTGTTGGAGGGAGATGATGTGGGCCACCGTGTCAAAGGCTGCAGACAGGTGGAGAAGGACGAGGGGGAAAAGTTTACCTTTGTCACAGTCACACACGGAGTCATTTGTGACTTTGAAAAAAGGCATTTCAGTAACCATGACAAGGACAGAAACCTGATTGGAGGGATTCAAGCATGGAGTTCTGGGAAAGATGGGCATGGATTCGGGTCCAAGGGCTTTGGCGAGGATAGGGAGGTTGGAGGTGAGATGGTAGTTTGCAAGGGAGAAGGTGTCAGGAGACGTTTTTTGAGGAGGGGTGACGATGACAGATTGAATGACAGATGACTGAGACAGATTGTCTCAGTTTTGCTGAGACAATCCTTCGGAACATTGTTTGGGTAATGCCACTACTAGGCTTAGTGGGATAGATTTGACTCTGTGCAGTTGTACAAAATGGGCGTTGTGAATCCGCGAGCCTCTCTTCTCTGATTCATATTTCCATTGAGGTCAATAGAAATAAATACCAGAAAAGATGTAAAATGGTTTGCCAATTTTAATCACTAATAATCACCTCAAATTTGCTGAGCAGCTTGCCACCCTTCCAGGATGGACGTTGTATAAATTTTCACTGCCTGGAATCTCTCTGCCAAGAGCACACGTTGAGGGATTAGATGCCAGACTATCCTGGCAATCAATGGGAGTGAAGCATAATAATGACAGCTGAGGCCTAAGATTTCCTTGACTTCACAAAGAATTTTTTTTTTTTTAAATTATCTTGTATTTTGTGTCATCATCCCTGGCCACAATCTATGGTGGGAAATTCAATGTCACTTCCTGCGCAGGCTCATATGTCAAAATTGCAGTCAGGTCCAGGTGACATCATATGCCAGGCACCTTTGGCTGGCTGTGCTTATTGGAAGTCAGTTCCAAACAACTCGGTGGGGAATTTTTACTGCTCGTCTGTCCGGTCTCAGCCAGGTTAAAATCACCTCGTGCCCTGTTTGAAATTGACCAGCCTGCAAAGCCAATCTTACCAAAGCCTTGCTAACCTCACTTGAAGTCTATGCTAACACTTCAATGTTTTCTCATTCTGAAATCGGTGTTTTGTCAATTATAAATTACATTTCTTTCTCTATTCATTTAGTACAGGATCAGGTTTAATTTATAATTAGATGGAATATTACAGCTGTTTTGTTAAACACATATGCATGTACAAATAGGCACACTTTTAAAGAAGGGCCACAATATTACATTCCAGAACGTAATCACTAAAGATGATCACATTTGGATCTGTACATTTTTAAATTATTCTCTACTGTTACACTTTAAATTAAAATCTTATTTATCTGATTAGTTAATCATTTACTCTTTATATTAATAGATATGTGTTAAAGTACTTCTTCACTAATTTCAAAAGAATATATTGGCAATGTAAAGTTTACTTCTAATTAATACTCATTCACAGCCCATCATATGCAAGTACATTATAACTTACACTGACCATGTATATTACAGCTGTGATACTCATATAGGAAAGCACTTTGTCATTCCTGAACACTATACATGTATCTGTGACGTTCCGATCAGTGTATTATTTCCATTTGGCTCATAATGGACACAAGTAATTTCTTAACCAACAGCAATGCATTGACAAAATAAATGCATGGCACCTCTACATTTGCTTTATTTGAATATATACTCTGAACCAAAACAATATGCTCTAAAATTGTGAATAAGCATCTATTAAAACACAGATGGCAATAGCTTGTTACTGGTAACTTTCTGACTGAGTAACTAGAATTACGGCCATACATCATTCTAGCTAAGGACTCAAATACTGTATACCAATCACACGAGACTATCTGTATAATATGTCGCATCAATATATCATTCTACCAAAATATCCTGACACTAGGGATACAAATGTTCACAGCTGCTCTACACAATTTATGGAACAGTTCTATGGATCTCTGATCATCATTACAGCAATACTGTGCTCAAATACCTATCTAATGTATCGATAATCTATCGATTGCAGAATTTGATTATTGATAAGCATGGTGGAATGACATACAGCACTACAGATAATAGTCATATCCATATAATAACTAATCCTTCAAATATTGATGGCTTCCACAAACACAAACCCCATCAATAAAATTCAAATTTAAGCTATTTCACCACTTACACCAAGGAAGCTCACACTGATCTTTTTAAGTGTATGATAGGGACAGCCAAATTCACCTTCAATCAGTTATTTCTTCTCTTAGTGACATGTGACAACGCGTTAACTATATGTTTCTGAATGAATCATTTTGTTGGTGCTCCAAAATTAATTTACTAATATATTTGTTTAATGCCGCAGAGTTTTGTTTTTAACATCACAAGTCAGAGACAAAGTCCAGGAAGTGTTTTTCTTTGTTGAGATAAACGAGCATTTGCTGCATTTTCTTCATCCAGTTGGTGACAACACAGACAAGATTCAGCTTGGTGGCCGTAGGTGAAGGGACTCCATCACGTCACTTCCAGTGAGGCCGAGGAGACACGGTCACACTCAGCACGCGAGCGGAGGCTATGCCACTGCTCTGAAGAGGTCCGGTGCACATTCAGCAGGCGGCGCCAGTGACTGGACTCTGGAGCACCAGTGGAGTACTGACCAATGACAATCCGGCCAACGAAATCATTGCTGCTTTTCATGTTGTGACCATAGACTAGAAAACGAAACAGACAATGAGTAGAGTAGATCTCAACACACAAAGCTGCAGGTACACATCAATACAATCCATAGCCTACAAAAGCAGACAAACTCCAAAGTGAGTTCCTTTCAATACAGCCACAGAAGGTCCAGTGAAGGAATAAGTGTGGTGTTTTCACTTGTTCGAGTATTATTTATAACAGTCAATATTGATAGTAGAATTTGCCACTGTTCTTAAATTAGGTCAGTTTATCTTGTAATAATACAATTATCTTGTCACTTAAAGTCATTGGCAAAGATTTTCCAAGACATTATATTGGTCCTGGATTTCTGCCACATAACGGTTTTACCCATAAATCAGACAGGGATCCTGGGCTGAAACTTCAGTTCCAACTATAGGAATCGCCAAATATGTTAACTATTTACTCTCTTTAAGAGATTGCAAACCACAACAAGCTTTAGCTGCACTTTACATATCTTATGGAGAGTGCAAAATCAACTGCTTATAAAATAGAATCTTTCTAGATTTACATTTTGTGAGGATTATGATCCAATATACTTAAACCTCCAATACACTTAAAAACATTACTCAAGTGATTTTTCAGCAAAACAGTGATATTTAGAACATATAACATTAAACAGGACTGAATATTGGTAAATGGGTTTGTACTCAGGATTCCCTCACATCAAGTCTACTCCATGATAATCTCACAGACTTCCCCAATAACAGGCCACAGGCAACATTACAGGAGTCTTGGACCAAATTGCTTGTCTACATTTTGGGCAAGGAAACATTTTGCTCGGGTGTGGAGAATTTAATGATTTAAAATAAACACTAAAAAGTAGGTACTAAATGTAAAAGTGGAGCTATTTTTGAAAAATCTGTCATTATCCTGTAGCTTGATGTTTCCTGGTATGTTTTAACCCCAACTGTGTCGAAACTGTATATTATGCATGATGTTGGATTGAGTCCCAAATGGAAATTAATTGGTCAGTTCTAACCTAATGATAGCTTTAAATGGGATGTTCAATAAATGTCTTAAAGGAAAAGATTTAAAGGCTCCAGTTATAGACAAATGAATTAAAAACCACCAGCATTAAAACCTCTGCTGCCCTCAACAGGTTTTATTTTGAAATACAGCCTTTAGAAGCTTTCTGACAAGATGCTTCCTAGAGCTTCACGCTTCAGATACGAACATGCATCTGAAATGAAAACAAGGAGCAAAAATTCAACCTAAAGTATAAGAAGTGGGGAATAAAGCCAGCATTGGAAAGGTCATTACCATTACTCAGTTCAAAATATCCAGTCTAAGTCCCTGCGAGAATCAATGAACGATAAGTTCAAAATAAAACATAAAGCTCTCCAAAAAAAAATCATGTGGCAGTGCCGGGGACAGCCTGCTCAGTGCTGTAGCTTGTGAGAAAGTTGTTATTTTGCATTTATATTTGTTGCCCATGTTTTCAATTTAATCCAAAGCCAATGAGTTTCTTCCTGAATTGTTATCCTCTTCTGTTTTATGGGAAAATGCAGCAGCCTATTAACCAAAAGGAGCAATGGGATAAATATTCTGGTTTTGGTGGCTGGTTGAAGACCAGGAGACTGAGAGAACTTCCCTGCCCTTCTCTGAATATTGTTGCATGATTGTTTTATGCCCATCTGAGTGTAGAGTGTGCGCTTTGATTCAACATTTCATCTGCAAATCCCCCGGTCAGCGATCCCTCAATACCGCACTAAAACTCATGTCCTGTAGTGGGGCTTCAATCCACAATGTTCTGATGTAGACCATCCTGTAACTGAGAGTCTGGGTAGATGATCTGTCATCAGGGTTATGCTGTTTCACTTCTAACCCTTCGCTAGATAGGAAACATCCCCATGCCTATAAAATCAAATCTTTCTAGATTTACATTTTGCAAGGATTATGATCCAATTTACTTAAACCTACAATACACTTAAAAACATTGCTCAAATGATTTTTCAGTAAAGCAGTGATATTTAGAACATATAATATTAAACAGGACTGAATATTGGTAAATGGGTCTCGGACTTTCCATCTCTCCTTATACATTCACTACTACACTGTTAATTTCTGTCTATATCATAAAATATATACAAGACCATAAACTGCCATGAGAGATATTAATAGAGTCAATGTGAATTTCAAACAATATTTTGATCTGTATTTCAGATTGTCAGCACTTAGTTTATTTGAAGTCTAAGGAAGGTGGTTTCACAGTTCAATACTTAACAATCAGTTTGAAAGAAGAACTTTTATTCTTTCGTTCAGCACACTCACAATGAGGAGCAAAAATACTGGGAACATTTTGTATCAATTTGGGCGCCATGTCCTATGAACAACTGTTAGCTTACATGCTGGTCACACACTCTGGGCCTTTAAAATAATGGCACAGAAGCACTGTGAAAATAATATCAGTGAGTGTAAATCATCCAGCAATCTGTAGGAAGGAGGCTGATGGCCTGAGGTGTGAAATGGCACAAACTGCTGGATGATTTCACTTTGTGAAAACTGTAGTTTGCCATCAGCCTCCTGGGAGTTTTGAGAAGTTACTACATTTGCACTTTTATTACCAATTAAACTCATGCAGAAAGTTAAGGCTGGTACTCAAAAGCCTACGGACCCCTTTACCAACAAGATTTATTTCCTTGCAATCTCTCTAGTTTCAGTGTCAGCCTGTGGACCAGTGTCCAAAAAAGGAACTGAAACAATTTTTGTGTCTGTTTTTTTTCTCTCTTCTGACAATATCTTTTCCCTCTATCTTTCTCTCTCTCTATTCCTAGTCTGAATCTAATTCACACTATTTCCTTCACCATTGCTTCTTTGTTTCTTTCTCAATCTCATTGGTTAAGATGATCGATTGCTGGTTATTTAATTCACTAAAATCCCAAATGGCCCTTGGGCCTTGCTGCCGGGATCAACTCATGTTTCCAACAGTTTATTGTACAAAACATTGTTGATCTGAAGCGCAAAAGAAAAGCTGTAACTACCAGGTGGCACTGGGAGATTCTCCACTTTAGCAGACTGTGGACCACTGTGTTATAATCCAGAAAGCAAGTTGGTAAAGGTTGACACTGAACTCTTTACTCAGTATTACATTTATTTGCAGAATGAAACATGACAAGCATTTACCTCCTAACTCAACCATACCACAGTTTTAGTAAATGCTTCTTTATATATGCTAAAGTAAAACCCCAATTAATACCGTCCACCTGCATATAATTCAACACAATTGATGTACAATAAACACATTTTGAGCCACTTTGATAGTGTCCAATAATGACAGTGCACTAGACTTGTACACCAGAAGAGAGAGAACCACAATGGAATAAATCCTGTGAGCTGCTGGAGCCCTGCCATAGTTCACCCATTCAAACCCTTCGAATCTCACCTAATTTAGATGTCAAGCTGGACTATATGTATGTCTAGTGACTGGAAGTCACTTGGTTCATACTAGAGTGACAATTTTTTTTTTCATGATTAGCTGGACCACAGAGGTTGAAACTGGTCAACGCCAGTAGTGTGAAATAGGCTGATAGTGGATCGAAAGCCTGTTTTATACCATCCGTGATTTTCTTTTCCATCTCATTGTGGATTTCTTCAAGCTTTATTATGAATTAATGTCCCACCTGTTTTAAGTGACGGATATTATTTTGATTATCTAATAATTGATGAAGTCTATCGGCAATCAGCTACATCAACCTCCTCAGCTGTGCCCGAAGGTTGATGACAGTGATGGGAGAAATTAATCTCGTGCCGACTCATCACTAACTAGGTCAAAACTAATGAGGGGATAATGGGAACTGATTGTCTTTCATAATAATCTATTTGTTCACCAAATCTCATTTTTGGGTGAGGTTTTGTCAACGGTATATTTAATATTACAAACAAATGGGAAATCAGCTTTAAAAAACACAAAAACATTATTACAAAAAAATGGTTGTTTTACCATTTTAATCTGAAACTAACTTTGCTATTTTGTCTCAAGAAATTAGATTCCTCTCGATTTCAGGTCACTTTCAATCGATAAGCTCCAGGTACCTGAATTAATTTGAGTTTGTCTGATACGATTATTAAAGTTTTAAATTATGAACTGGCAATCTGATGATAATGGTCTTTGATTTAGCAATGACCTTAAAGGCAGGACCTGGGTTCTCATCGGCAATTTTGCATATCATGTGGGGAAAAATTCTCCCTGCGTCAGGGAGTGGGAGGGTGGAAGAGAAGTGTGGGACCGGGCACGCTGCCATTTTACATGGGTGGGCCAATTAAGGCCTGGCCAGTGTGATGTCTGCTCATAAGTGCTATGTGCTCCCTATGAGGGCGGGGTGGGATTCCCTCAGCTGGGAGTGCGATCGTTCACGTATGCACGCAAAAGAGCGCACAGATCTCCCTGAGGCTAAGTGCTGCCTCAGGGAGATTAGCTTGGAATTAAAATTAAGACAAATGTTAAAAAAATGTCCCTGACATGTCTCCTCATGTGACACTGTCAGATGAATTGGGACATGTCCATAACTTTTATTGAAAGATTGGATAAAAATTTAAACACCCTCATGAAACCTCATCCCGCCCGTGAATGAGGTTTGATGCTTTTTCTGAATCCCGCCAGAGCTCCCGGCCTGCCCACTAACCTTAAGGTTGGACGGGCAGGTCCATTAATGATTTTAACTAGTTTCCCAATGGCCTCAACAGGCCGTTGACAGGTCGGTGGGCTCGCAGCTGACCTGAAAATGGAAATGACGCTGGGTGACCTAGGGAGTTCCACCCAACGTCATCCCGCGTCATTTTACATGTCGGCGAGTGGGCCTTGCCCCCTCTCGCTGACTGGAAGATCCTGCCCATGAGTTCCACATCCTCCTGTCAACACGAGGGCCTGGTGAAATCAAGCTGTCTCCAAACAGAGTAGACAGGTACATTGGAGGCCAGCTGACATGAGGTATGGAGTGTAGATGAGGATTATTGGCAGTAATCTTGAGGGGGAATAATGCCTACATAGGGAAAATTTTAAAATTGAATTGTGGGCACTATTTTACAAGAGTAATTTATTTAAAAAGATGATGCCTCTAATGCAGGTCAATGGCAGCTATAGAGAAAATAAATATATTGAATTCCAAAAGGTAGAATTTCTTCTATTTGTGAGAGGAATTGTTTGCAAACTATTGAACTGTTCTGTGAAATGTTCCTCTGGCTGTGGAATGACTGCAGGTTGTTCACATTCATCAGTTCATCAGCATTTTTAAAAAGGTCCAATTTGGGAAATTATAATTCTGCTAAATTGGACATGGGGCTTCTCTGATTCCTTTCAATTAAAGGGTTGCACAACCCTCCCTTAAAACGCATCCTTTCATTAAGAATTATCTGAAATTCTCAAAATATAGAAAGATTTGGTAAACTGTATTATAGCTTTGTGACGTTTCATTGGATATTTGGTCACACCTTGATTTTATTTTAAAAATTCTAAATGTTTTACTGTTCAACTCATCCAAATCAAACATCTAACACACGTACTTAGCCATTTCAGGGACACAAAACAGATCCGTATCTGGAAAACTGACCTAGCTCCACAAGAAAAATGTTTTGTCCAATTGCTGTGCATTGTTTACTGATAAACCAAATGCTAAATCAACATTGGCTCACAAATTAAGCTGCTGAAGTTTCTCATTAGAGTAGATTACTCATCAAAATCACATTTGAAATACAATCCAGAGGGTACTTTTACAATTTGAGATTCTGAGATGCTGGTAATATTTGCTTATGCTCTGTGTTTCTGTCAATCCCAGAGGCAGGTGTTGTCATTGTAGAGCAGAGCAGAGCTCAGTTCAGAACCAACAGATCAGGATGGCAAACAATGCTGTAACAGTTTGAAAGATTGGCTGAACGTTACAAATATAATTTTTCAATTGCTCTCATAAGTCAAGGGTGACCTTTTCAAGAAGCAACTGTGTTCCTCTGGGGTCAGTCACATCTTTACCTATGACTATAAGTCTCCAAAATACACAAAAATATGAATGTATTAGCAGAAAGCATAATATATATGAATATACAACCGGAAATACACTACAGGGGAAATGGCCAGTTTTGCGCATCTTAGAGATGGAGTAAGGAATTTATTGAGCTAGGAACATTGCGTGACAGTAATTCCTGAGCACTGTGAACCTTAAGCGTTTGCAGCAACTTCCCCCTACATACCTCGAGCTTTCCTAAGGTTTGCCTGCCAAATCCCCACTGGCTTCATTTGTTTACACCAGGGGCAGGGAGAAGGAGCCACATTTCCTGGGTTTGCACTCTGGGTGGGGGAGTAGCTGCCAGATCTATTGAGCGAAGTGGGAGTGAAGAGTTGCGAGCTCAAAGAGTTCAAACATTGATTTCTGGAGCTTGGAAATGTTTTGTGAACCTTACTTTTACATTTATTTCAACAAATGCTTGCACTTGCTTCCGACACAGGGTTATCCCACCAAAAGATTTGTGTAACCAGCCCTGGCCACTCTGACCAGCAGTCATGGTAACTCAGGAGCAGGTATGGCTTCTCTCACAGGTAAACTACTAAATACCAGCATCAAGGAGGAGCAGCACAGGCTGGAACAAAGGGCAGTTTAGGTACCATTGAAGAAGAAATGATCCCAAAGGGATTATCACACTACAGAAGATACAAACAACAAAGGTCATGATAGAGCCTCTCTGAAGAGCTCTCCTTGAAGCAATGCACATCACCAAACAGGCATTAAGGCTTCTCGGTGAGCTGCACCAAACCCCCACCCATCCAGGTGACCACTAGCATCAACTTCTATGACATAGGGTTACTTCAGGTCATTACTGGGATCTCCAACATCAGCTACAGAGTAAAATGGACTTGATTTCATCAAGCTAGTTGCATGAGAGAAATCCAATCATAGCCTCTGGAATTACAGCAAGGCAGTGCAGAGATAGGGCCAGATGTTTGTATGGAATTGTTCACCTCCCCGAACTTCAGAGCACAACAAAGAGCACCCAAGTTGCATTTAGGGCACCCACAAAGCACCCACTCAGTTACATGAATCAGAAATGTCTGCACTCCCTCCTTATCCAGACATTGTGTTACAACAATTAGAGGATCCTTCATATCAACAGCCTATATGGAGGCAGTCGCCATGATGCCTTTGTCATTCAAATCAATCAATGAAGTCCTTTGCCTGAAAAATAGGAAGCAGAGAGTAATGGTCAATAGATACTTTTTGGGCTGGAGGAAGGTTTGTAATGGAGTTCCCCAGGGGTCGGTATTGGGACCCTTGCTTTTCTTGATACATATTGAGGATACTCTCCATCGTGTTGTGTGGCACTACCACCAAGCTAAATGGGATAGATTTTGAACAGATCTAGCAACTCAAGACCGGGCATCCATGAGGTGCTGTGAGCCATCAGCAGCAGCAGAATTGTACTCAAACTCAATCTGTAACCTCATGGCCTGACATATCCCCCACTCTAACATTACCATCAAGCCAGGGAATCAACCCTGGTTCAAAGACGAGTGCAGGAGGGCATTCCAGGAGCAGCACCAGGCATACCTAAAAATGAGGTGTCAACCTGGTGAAGCTATAACATAGGACTACTTGCATGGCAAACAGCATAAGCAGCAAGTGATAGACAGAACTAAGCGATCTCACAACCAACGGATCAGATCTAAGCTCTGCAGTCTTGCCACATCCAGTTGTGAATGGTGGTGGACATTTAAACAACTCACTGGAGGAGGAGCCCAGCACATCAGTGCAAAAGATAACGCTGAAGCAGTTGCTACAATCTTCAGCCAGAAGTGCCGAGTGAATAATCCACCTCAGTCTCCTCCGGAGGTCCCCAGCATCACAGATGCCAGTCTTCAGCCAATTCGATTCACTCCGTGTGATATCAAGAAACAGCTGAAGGTGCTGGATACTGAAAAGGCTATGGGCCCTGACAACATTCCGGCAATAGTACTGAAGACTTGTGCTCCAGAACTTGCCGCACCCCTAGCCAAGCTGTTCCAGTCCAGCTACAACACTGACATCTACCCGGCTATGTGGAAAATTGCCCAGGAATGTCCTGTACACAAAAAGCAGGACAAATCCAACCCAGCCAATTACCACCCCATAAGTCTACTCCCAATCATTAGTAAAGTAATGGAAGGGGTCATCAACAGTGCTCTCAAGCGGCACTTGCTTAGCAATAACCTGCTCATTGATGTCCAGTTTGGGTTCCCCCAGGGCCACTCAGCTCCTGATCTCATTGCAGCCTTGGTTCAAACATGGACAAAAGAGCTGAACCTCCGAGGTGAGGTGAGAGTGACTGTCCTTGACATCAAGGAACCCTGGTAAAACTGGAGTCAATGGGAATCAGGGAAAAATCTATCCACTGGTTGGAGTCATACCTAGCATAAAGGAAGATGGTTGTGGTTGTTGGAGGTCAATCATGTCAGCTCCAGGACATCACTGCAGGAGTTCCTCAGGGTAGTGTCCTCGGCCCAACCATCTTCAGCTGCTTCATCAATGACCTTCCTTCCATCATAAGGTCAGAAGAGGGGATGTTCACTGATAATTGCACAATGTTCAGCACATCTGTGACTCCTCAGATACTGAAGCAATCCATGTCCAAATGCATCAAGACCTGAACAATACTCAAGCTTGGGCTGACAAGTGGCAAGTAACATTCACGCCACACAAGTACCAGGTAATGACCATCTCCAACAAGAGAGAATCCAAACATTTCCCCGTTCAATGACATTAGAATCATTGAATTCCCCACGATCAACATCCAGAAACTGAACAGGTCTAGCCATCCAAATTCATGGCTACAAGAGCAGGTCAGAGGCTAGGAATCCTGCGACGAGTAACTCACCTCCTGAGTCCCAAAAGCCTGTTCACCATCTACAAGGCACAAGCAGGAGTGTGATGGAACACTCCCCACTTGCCTGGATGAGTGCAGCTCCAACAACACTCAAGAAGCTCAACACCATCCAGGACAAAGCAGCCTGCTTGATTGACATCAAATCCACAAACATTCACACCCTCCAGCACCGATGCACAGCAGCGGCAGTGTGTACCGTCTACAAGATGCAGGATCTCACCAAGGTTCCTTCGACAACCCCTTCCAAACCCACTACCATCTAGAAGGGCAAGGACAGTTTGGGAAGGGATTGGGGCATGCTCCAGCATAATGATAGTCTGCTTTGCCACTCACAATGTTGTCATTCAGAAAGAGTTACACTTCAACAGGGCTGATGAGGGAGCCCTGATTTCAGAGAATCCTGAACTATATACAGTGATCTACCAGGATGACTTGCACTCTGAGGAATCCTTTCTGTCAACGATAAGGGGCATCCAAAGACAGATCATCTCAAGAAGCATTCTTCTGTGTAACTTTCTCATCACAGCATCAAACCTTTCTCTTAATTCACAAACAAATAAACCTTTCTTTAATCCGCTAGCCATCCAACCACAAGACAACACATCATCCCTCTTTGAAAAAGAAAAGAAAAACTTAACATTTCGATAGCACTTTTCATAAACATGTATGATCTGATAGCCATTACAGAGATATGGCTGCAAGATGGAAAAGGCTGGGACCTGAATATTCAAGGCTGCTTGACATTTCAGAAGAACAAGGAGCTAGGAAAAGGTAGAGGGGTAGCTCTGTTAATTAAGAATGACATGAGTACAATAGAAAGATGATCTTAGTTTAAAAGATCAAGATGTAGAATCAGTTTGGGTAGAGATGAGAAATAATAAAGGTAGGAAGTCACTTGTGGGAGTGGTTTATAGACTCCCCTAACAGTAACCGCACTGTAGGACGGAGTATACAGGAAGAAATAACGTGGGCTTGTGAAAAGGTAAGGTGATAATCATGGGTGATTTTAATCTACATATAGATTGGGTGAATCAGATTGGCAAAGGTAGGCTGGAAGATGGGTTCATAGTGTTATCAGGACAATTTCTTAGAGCAGCACATGTGTAGACTATACTAGATCTGGTAATGTGCAACGAAACAAGTAAAGGTGCTCCTAGGTAGCAGTGATCAGAACATTACTGAATTCTGCATTCAGTTTGAGGGAGAGAAGGTTGAGTCCAAGAATATTGTTTTGAACTTAAACAAGGTCAGTTATGAGGGTATGAAAATAGAGCTGGCTATAGTGAACTGGGAAATTAGGTTAAAGGATAAGTCAGTAGAGATGCAGTGGTAGACATTTAAGGAGATATCTTGTAACACTCAGGAAGACACATCTCAATGAGAAAGAAAGACTCTAAGGAAAAGATGCACCAGCCGTGACAATCTAAGGAAGTTAAAGCTAGCATCAAATTGAAAGAAAAAGTGTACAATTCCACAAAGTTGAATGACAGGTTAGAAGATTGGACAGAATATAAAAGAAAGCAAAGAGCGGCTACCAAAAAGGGAGAAATTAGAGTGTGAGAGAAAGCTAACTAGAAATATAAAAACAGATGGTAAGATTCTACAGGTAATTAAAAAGGAAAAGAGTAAGGTGAGCATCGGTCCTATAGAGAGTGAGAATGGGGAATTAATAATGGAAAATAAAGAAATAGCGGATGAACTGAACAGATATTTTGTATCTGTCTTCACTGTAGAGGATACAAATAACATCCCAGAAATAATTGTGAATCAGGAGGTGAAAGGGAGGGAGAAACTTGAAACAATTACAATCCTTGGGGAAAGTGAGCTGAGAAAATTATTTGAACTAAAAGCTGACAAGTCCCCAGGTCCTGGTGAACTTCATCCTAGGGTCTTAAAACAAATAGCTGCTGAGATAGTAGACGCATTGGTTTTAATTTTCCAAAATTCCCTATATTCTGGAAAGGTCCCATCAGATTGGAAAATAGCGAATGTAACTCTTCTAATCAAAATAGGAGGGAGACAGGAAGCAGGAAACTACAGGCCAGTTAGCTTAATGTCTGTCATAGGAAAAATGCTGATATCTATTATTACGGAAGTTATAGCGGGACACTTAGAAAATTTCAATTCAACCAGGCAGAGTCAACATGGTTTTGTGAAAGGGAGATCATGTTTGACTAATTTATTGCAGTTCTTTGGGGAAGTAACAAGTAATGTGGATAGAGGGGAACCCGTAGATTACCATACTTAGATTTTCAAAAGGATTTGAAAAGGTGCCATGTCAAAGGTTAAGAGCTCAGGATATAGGGGGTAATGTATTAGCATGGATAGAGGATTGGTTAGCTAACTCGAAGTAGGGAGTTAGCATAAATTCATATTTTTGAACTGGCAAGCTGTAATGAATGGAGCACAACAGGGATCAGTGCTGGGGCCTCAATTATTTACAATCTATTTCAATGACTTGGATGATGGGATCAAAAGTATGGATGCTAAATTTCCTGTTGACACAATGGTGGGTAGGAAAGTATTTTGTGAAGAGGACATAAGGAGCCTGCAAAGGGACATGGATAGGTTAAGTGAGTGGACAAAAGTTTGGCAGATGGGGTAAAATGTGATTAAATGTGAACTTGTACATTTTAGCAGGAAGACTAAAAAACAGCATATTATTTAAATGGAGGGGGAATAGCAGAGCTCTGAGTTTTTATAATGTAACTACTGGACATCTCAAAAGATTTTACAATGGGTGAAGCACCTTTAAAGTGTAGTCAATGTTGTAATTTGGAAGCTTTTGTCCCTAAATGTCTGCCAGCAATCAGCTGAATGAATAAATCATCACTAAAATGAGAGCTCTGAAAAAGAGTCATCTTGGACTCAAAACGTTAACTCTGTTTCTCTCCCCACAGATGCTGCCAGACCTGCTGAGTTTTTCCAGCATTTTCTGTTTTTATTTCTTTTGAAAGCCTCGACTGATGTCTCCACCACACTCTCAGGCAGTGATTCCAGATCCTAGCCTCTCGCTGCATGAAAACATTCTTCCTCATTGCTTCTTTTGCCAATTACCTTAAATCTGTGCCTTCTCATTCTCAATATTTCCACCAATGGGAATAGCTTCTCCCTATATACTCTGTCCTGACCCCTCATGATTTTGAATACCTCTATCAAATCTTCTCTCAACCTTCTCTTCTCCCAGGAGAACAGTCCCAGCTTCACCAATTTATCCACGGAACTGAAGTTACTCATCCCTGGAACCATTCTCATGAATCTTTTCCACATTCTAATGCGTCCATATCCTTCCTAAAGTGCAGCACCCAGAACTGGATGCAATACTCCAGTTGAGGATGAACAAGTGTCTTATACAAGTCTAACATAACTTCGATAAAAGCAAAATATTGTGGATGCTGGAAATCTGAAACATAAACAGAAAATGCTGAAAAAACTCAGCAGGTCTAACAGCATCTGCGGAGAGAGAAAAAAGTTAACGTTTTGAGTCTGTATGACTCTTCAGAGATTTGAAAAGATTTGAAAGAAAATGGGTAACTAAAGAAAGGCACCCCGAAACTCAGCAATTGTCACGTTGACGGCAAATGGAGGGAACTGAGATCCCACAGCTAGGAACAACCAAAGGGAAAAGAAAAATAGGAAAAGATGTAACTGTATGTTCGATGTCACTGAAAGATGGCCTAGTTATCCTGGGGTTGAACAGTTGTGAAGTGCAGCAGCTGATCAGTAAACCATGAGATGAAGGTGGCTGCATTGAGGGTTGAAGATAGCTCAGCCATTGAAAAGCACCCTCCGATCAGAAGCAAGGATGATCTGGTTTAATTGTGCCCGGAGTTTCGAGGAGGTGATTAGATGCTTTGAAGACTGAGCATCACCTCACAGTTGACCAATTTCCTGGAAAATTCTATTTGCGTTCCTGAAGGGGCCTCCTGCTCCACTGTAAATCGTGACCGGAGAAAATATTATCGTGTTTCAGACTCTTCTTCAGAGCCATACAGACTCGAAACGTTAACTCTGTCTTTCTCTCCTCAGATGCTGTTAGACCTGCTGAGCTTTTCCAGCATTTTCTGTTCTTGTTTAACAATAACTTCCTTGCTCCTGTACTCTACGCCCCTATTAATAAAACCCAGCTTTATTAACCACACTCCCAACCTGTCCTGCCTCCTTCAATGATTTGTACAAATATACTCGCAAGTTCGTCTGCTCCTACACTCCCTTTAGAATTGTACCCCTTATGTTATATTGTCTGTCTGTGTTCCTCCTACCAAATTGAATCATTTCTCTCTTCTCTACATGGGACAGAATTTAGCCCTCGATGGGCGTGTGGGCCCCACCGGCTCGGCGACAGGCGGACAGCTGACCCCCCCCCATTTTAAGTGGGTGGGCCAATTAAGGCCCGCCCAGCGGCCTGTCTGATGGGATACGCTATGTGCTATGTGCTTCCTGTTCCCGGAGAGGAGGGATTCCCCAGCTGCCGAAGTGCATTGTTTTGGGCATGCGCGTGAGAGACCGCACTGCCCCCTGAGGCAAAGTCCTGTCTCAGAGAGAATACTGACAGTGGGAAAAACTTTAAAAATAGAGAGAATAAAACATTATTAACATGTGTCCCTCAAGTGACAATGTCACACGAGATGGGACATGTTAATAAAGAACACACAAACTTTATTAATGTTTTACAAACCAGGCAGTCATCCCACCAGTGGATGAGGTTTGATGTATTATCAGAAGCCGCTGGGGCTCCTGTCCTGCCCACCAGCCTTAAGGTTGGCCAGGCAGGGTCTTTAATTACTTTAATTAGCCTGTCAATGGCCTCAATTGGCCATTGACAGGTCAGAGGGCAGACAGCTGATCTCGCTGTCCACCCGTCTTCCTAAAAATTTAAATAGACCGGGATGATGTCATCCCGCATCATTTTCCCCTCAGTAACCGGGCCCCGCCCCCAAACCAGCGAGGGGGAATATCCTGGCCATTAAATTTAATTTGCCACTTGTCTGCTCGTTCCACCAACCTGTCTATGGCCTTTTGAAGTTCTACGCTATCCTCCTCGTGGTTCACAATACTTCCAAGTCTTGTATCATCTGTAAATTTTGAAATTGCGCCATATACACCAAGGCCTAGGTCATTAATCTATACCAGGATGAGCAAGGGTCCTCACACCAATCTCACCGCTGATCTCATAGAAGCTATCAAATCCTAAAAGCCCTCAGACACAGCAAACTCAATGAGCTAGAAGCTGTCATCCATGTCACAGACCATTCACTCCCCAATTGCATCTGAATCTGCAGCCTCTGTTTCTGTGGCGTCAACTGGTCCCTGGCTGCTTCCAGACTGGAGGCCTTTAGATTCCAACAGGGCCACCATTCATTCCATAAGTGTCTGAAATGAACACAAAACTTTGGTAATTTTGACTTGAGAGTTTCTTTCATTCGTTCATGGGCTGTGGGTGTGGCTGGCTGGGCCAGCATTTATTGCCCACTCTTAATTGCCCTTGAGAAGGTGGTGGTGAGCTGCCTTCTTGAACCGCTGCAGTCAATGTAGTGTAGGTACACCCACAGCTGTTAGGGAGGGAGTTCCAGGATTTTGACCCAGTGACAGTGAAGGAACGGTGATATATTTCCAAGTCAGGATGGTGAGTGACTTGGAGGGGAACTTCCAGGTGGTGGTGTTCCCATGTGTCTGCTGCCCTTGTCCTTCTAGATGGTAGAGGTCAAGGATTTGGAAGGTGCTGTCTAAGGAGCCTTGGTGAATTGCTGTCGTGCATCTTGTAGATGGTTTACACTGTCAATGCCCGCAACCTTGGTGACTGGCTATAAAGTCATGTAGGTATGATGCTCCTCACACATCTTTCTTTGCAGCTGAACACCCATATGAGCTAAGAATCCCACAACTCCATAATCTTAGAAAGTATTCTCCTCAGCCTCTACAGGAAAGGTGGGACATCTTCACCCAAAACCCAGCCCCCCAGTCTCTTCATGTTCTGAGAATCATCTGGTGCCACTTCCTTCCTCAATACCAACTATCTAAATCCTGTCTGGGAAAAAAAAAATGTTGTACCTGTTATCAAAGAAGCAAATATTGCAGTTAACAAGTTGGACAGTGTTAAGACAGAGGAGGGCTACATTAAGCAACTGCACAAAGACGGTGCTTGTAATCATTATCATCAAAAGGGACAAAAGAGAAATATCTCTCCAGCTCTTCCTCATTATTATCACCATCATCATCCTCAATCTGAGCCTCCCTCTGTTGATGTGGTGGATCTGCAGGAAAGGAAGGGAGAAACTAAGAATGGATAATAATTAGCCCCTTGGCTTTAAGAAGTCAGAGAAAGGAATGAAGGTTTGTCTGATGTTTTACAGGGATGCCAAATCAACTGGACAGCTGCTCAGCCACTAATCTCTTACCCTTCCTACCTAAGATACCAATGACCAGTCAACTCTGATGACACTAGCTCCACGTCCTTGTTTTCAAAGGCAACAAGAGGTTTAAAGTCGGGGTTGTTCTCTCTACAGACTGGGATCATATTCCAATTTGTTCTTCAAGAAGGTAATTAAACAAGGATAAAGCTATCCTCCAGTGGCATGGGAGAGGTGAAGTCTCTTTGGATGTTAGAGTGGAGGAATGAGTTTTAAGATTGTGAATACCAGTCATTAGTGTCAGGGAAGCTGTGTAGCTGTAGCAGAGGGTACAAATTAGGAGTCACCCAGTGGGTAGGATGAGTGTTGTGTTGATTTAAAAAGGTGAAGTGTGTGAAGAATGTGTTGGTGCCTAGGGTGTGCAAGGAGGAGAAAGAGAGTGCCCAGTATTACCCTCCAATATCTAGTGAGCTGCTGTACATTTTGTGGCACTGGGAGTGAGGGCACAAGTTAGATCTCTGGGAGCCTTGTTAGTAGCCAGGCCCAGGGGCCTGTCCTTCCTGCCTTCAATCTCTTGTGGACAGCTTGGGGGCCCACAAAAGAAATGTTTCATGTTCTTCTCCTGGATGAGTCCCCATCCTGCTGCCCTCTGGGAATAGATGGTATGCAGCTACATTATTTGACCGTGAGCAACACTACAGGTATAAAAGAAAATTTTGCATTTAGCATGCCACACTCCAGAGTCACATACTAGAAAGTGAATATTTGCAGTCTGTGTGGTGTACAAGAACAGGTCCCTGCATATGCATGGATGTACCAGGTACACAGGCTGTATATCCTTGCGATTGGCTGATCAAATCAAACAGCATTTTGTTTTGCTTGTTTATAACAGGAAGAGTATAGATTGGACTCAACCAGCCTGCACTTGCAAAACCCAAAACAAAACCTTTACTGTTAGATGTGATTCCGTGATTGGGCAGCACTTGCTGAACAATCCTGAGTGCACTAATAGTACACTAACAGCCAATTTAAGATAATCAAACTTGTAATGTGGCTCATTTTCTTTGCTACAAGTGACAGACATTCACATACAGGGTGTTCTCTGCAAACAAAAGGAAAATGTTCAAGCCTTGTACCTTTTTTGAATTATCTGAGAGTTTGGAGAGCCCATGGTTCTCCATTGCTTTTTCCATGGCAACGCCTTGCCAAATCAGAGTTAACTTGCCAACCAATCAGCAACCTTTTCTCCTATAGTATAAATTGTTGTGATCATTTTGAAATTTGGCATTCCTGCAATAATGCAGCAATATTCAAGTTCTGTATTACCGAGCAACAATCTTGTCACTGTTCACTCAAGTAATCCGGTGAGCATTCAGATGCACAAGTCCAGTTAATTAGTTTTTTGCTGATTTGCAAAACTGACTAGATCTGGAAGAACTGTATTGCATCAAATGATTTGAGGGCATGTTGTCCCAGAAATTGGTTCAGGCCAGTTTTCGTGTACAGAACACTCAGCGCACACAGAACATGTGCAAGAAGCTGGAGTCTATAAATTCATTCAAAACTGGTGCCTGGACTTCAATTTAAAAATTGTGATGAGCTACCAGCACCTACATCCCTCCAGAGTGATCACCTTGCTTTGCTTCTCTGCAATTTGGGCAATGGAATCAGGAGGAGAGTTCCAGCTCAATGCTCTAATCAGTGCTGCCCAATATCCAGAAAGTGTTCCTTAAACTGGCATTTGGCCCCTCATTAAATTGGACAGGGGTTCCAACAACCATTTTAGGCTATCGGGGAAAACGCATTTCGCAGTTTGGCAGGTACAGGGTGCAGATCCTGAGCAATATGTTGTGCTCTGAAAATAGTCCTTTATTGCTCACTTTTTCCACCCGTAAACTTACCACTTTTAAAGGTGTAGATCTTGTAATCCTGGCCATCGCAAACTTAACAGCAGCTGCATTCAGCGTACAGAAAAGATTGCAGCTCGGGTCTTAAGACATGCACTTACTAAGCTAATGATCTCCAGCCTGTAATAGACAGCAGCTAGGAATGCCTCTACAATACCCCAGCTAACATGACATTAATTAGAACTTGGGCATGGAAGGCTGGTCTTCTATATCAGACCTCTTTCCAACTGTTTCCCACCTGGAAAACAGGCACAGCATGATCCAGTTTAATGGCTCATGTCATTTGTAGCTGAATTGAAACCACAATTACACAAACAGGAAAAATACTGTTGATATTTACATCTTCTGTCCTTGTACAATAGGCATTTTAAAAATCAACTGGAGCTTTTTAAAACCATTTATGAAACTAGCTGTGATAGAAATAAACAAGGCACAAAATATCAGTTTCTGTATCAGTTCTGCTCAGGCTAATTCCGTTTCCATAATGCAGTTTGCTCTCGGAAGCCACAGTCATAATTTCATTTAGCATCTCAAAAAGAAAAAAATAATCAATCACAGATTGTTGCCAAGCCAATTCCTCCATTTGCTCCGAGGTTTGGAAGATGTAAATTGTTGAATATAATTAAATAAATGTTTGCCACTTAGCTAATACAGTAAATGAAATTTAAAATCCTGCTCATTGTAAACATTAATAACGCCAAACTGAAATAGGAGTGGCATTAACCATCCCTTACCCAAGCACTGAATGAGTTTGGCCTGTTCAGCTCAGTTCCAATGTATAACATAAAAAAGATAACATCGCATGACAGAACAAAAACAGAATTACCTGGAAAAACTCAGCAGGTCTGGCAGCATCGGCGGAGAAGAAAAGAGTTGACGTTTCGAGTCCTCATGACCCTTCGACAGAACTTGAGTTCAACTCAAGTTCTGTCGAAGGGTCATGAGGACTCGAAACGTCAACTCTTTTCTTCTCCGCCGATGCTGCCAGACCTGCTGAGTTTTTCCAGGTAATTCTGTTTTTGTTTTGGATTTCCAGCATCCGCAGTTTTTTTGTTTTTGTTTTTATTGCGTGACAGAGTTGCATATGGAGGACATACCATTAATTATTTACTGTCAGTTGGTTAATAACCTAAAAAAACTGCAGCACCCTCTGAACAAAGGATTTCTGATCCCAAATTCTTACCACAGGAAAGACTCTTTCAAAATTTTTTAGTTTGCACTGTCAAGTATGGTTATCAAAAAACTTTTACATTTAGTTCTGGAGTTTGTTAGCTCAGTTGTCTAGATGGCTAGAGTGTACCGTAGAATGACACCAACAGTGTGGTTTGAGGCCCCATGCTGGCTGTGGTTATTCATAGAGGACTACCTCCGGTCCCCTGCTTGATAATGGAGTGGTGATCCTCAAGCAATATAACCACTTGTCTCTCTCTAACAGAGAAAGGTGCCTATGGTTCTTCATGGACCATGGCTAATTACCTATCTCATTTAGTTATGGTGTTAACTGTTTACGTTCAGTTCCAAAAGCATGAGCAGATAATGTACAATAATGAGAAAAGCAAAATACTAATTGTTTTGTTATTAAAACCAGGCAAGGCTGAGTGGGGTTAAATGATCTCAACCATGGCAACAGTTGGAGAACTACGATTAGACTTGGTGCTTCTGAGGTAGGAAGTAGAAAATTAGCTCATGTCTTTATTGTAGATTGTGATCCAGTGCCTCCTGCTACAAAGCATGTCGACATGATACAGAATGTAAACAAACACAGCTGCAAAAATTGAATAGGGGGGAAATGACTATGCCATCCCATCCCAAATTAGACAAACACCAAACTTCCTAATACAGTACAGGGCCCCAGTTTGGTCTCAAAGTAACAGTAAGGCACTTACATGAATATGCTAAAGCAATTTCAAGCACAGAGCAGATGTGCAGTTAAATGTGACTACCCAAATGTTGCAGTTAGAGTTGTGCCACTCCATCATTAGCTTTTTGAAAACAGTAATTCATTCTCCCTCTCACCATTGAATGTTATGATGTTTCAGCATTTGTATTATAGGTACAAACTGAACCTGTCTTAATACAAAAGCAAACCCATCTCAGATAACTTGGGCAAGTAATTAAAAACTTAAATACCCTTTTAATGATGTGATTATTGTTAATTACTGTCAAGCAACCTCCCTGGCCTAGAAAGAGGGCAATTAAAATTGCGAAAGCTTAATCCTTCAGGTTTTAATTGTTGGAGATTTTAAAATGTCAAATTTTAATTTAATAGTTTTTTTTTTACATTTCCTATCTGCATCTTTTTTCTTTCCCTCTTAAGCCAATTGTTCTCTCCCTTTCTTTATCGCTCTTGGTATACTTGATTTGACATTGAATTCACCCACTCTAATTTACACTTCTTTCTCAGTCCTTGCACTGCTAATTTCACAATTCTCCAATCTGATTGGTTAAGAGGGGGTACATAGTTCACTCAGGTCCCAGAAGACCTGTTTCCTTTGCTAAGGTATCATCAGCTCACACTTCCAGCAATTTGCAATGCAAAAAATTAAGTACCAAACAAGTACCAACATGCCCAACTAACAGGAGATGCTGTTAGATGCCCTGAACAAAACCTGGGCTACCTTTAATAGCATTTGTCATTATTTCATTATCTGTTCTGATTGTTCATAATAAATTGATATACTGGCTTTTAGAAGCCATTCTTGAAGAAGTCAAATAAAAGAATGAAATGCAATTCTAATTAAAAGCTAAAAGGATTAGACATTTTTAATATTCTCCATTTGCACATAATATAATTTCAACAAGTGTCTGCATAAAGTCTTAATGTGCAATTCTGAAATTGCTTTCAGTAAGACAACTCGGGAGCTTTACTAACAATATTAGTTTACAGAGATTGGTTATTTTAAGTAAGCCTAATTTTTAAGAGTCATTAGTATGCTTACTCCATTGTACCAACCACTGCAAATAATGATATTCAATGAAAGAGTTCCAGGTAAAATATTTCTTTTAATAATATAATGTCCATAGCTTTCAGAAAAATACCATTTGGCTGGCAGCACGGGAATCTTTAACAGATGCTGGGCCTAAAAGCTTTGCCTTTCACAGAATCTTAATGGGCCTCATTTAATAACTGCCTCATTTCCTTTGACACACTGTAATAAATAGAATTGTAGCGCCATATTTTTCTCTGATTGCACCCATTGAGGGAAGGTGGGAAATCAAGAAAAAATGCCTGTGCAATTTTAATGCTATTCTCATTTTGCACTCTGGCACGAACATGTAGCTTTAGTTAAGTTGCCATTGCTAATTAATACCAATTAAAACCTTTATGTTAAAGGAGATTGAGATTGCAATTGGGGCACCAACTAATGATTCCAATCAATTTGTATACAACTAGCAGCTTCCAGGCACAACATGGTCCATACTCCAGGCACCACTGCATTGCTGTCTGGCCGTACAAACCAATCCCGAAGGAGGAATGGCCTCCACTAGCTGGTGGGTCTTCCTTGTTGTTTAGGGTTAATCGATTATTCAGCACCATTCAGTGCTTGGCAGCATGGACTAACTGAGCCAATAGCACTGCTCCTGTTCTGTATGTTCTATGAATGCCATCTTTCTGGGCCAGGGAGGTTGCTTGGCAGTAATTAACAATAATCACATCATTAAAAGGGCAATTAAGTTTTTAATTACTAGCCCAAGTTATCTGAGATGGGTTTGCTTTTGTATTAAGATAGATTCAGTTTGTATCTATCATACAAATGCTGAAACATCATAACATTCAATGGTGAGAGGGAGAATGAATTACTGTTTTCACAAAGCAAATGATGGATTGGCGCAACTCTAACTGCAACATTTGGGTAGTCACATTTAACTGCACATCTGCTCTGTGCTTGAAATTGCTTTAGCATATACATGTAAGTGCCTTACTGTTACTTAGAGAACAAACTGGGGCCCATTGTATTAAGAAATTTGGCATTTGTCTAATTTGGGATTGCAGTCCCTTAATTTGCACGATGCTATGGGACCACAAGTTTCAGAGGTGAACAAGTATCCATGATGCCCACCTTCTCTGCCAATTCAAGATTACTCAGTTCTAAGGAAACTATACAAGGCACTAGTTAGACCACACTTAGAACACTACGCACAGTTTTGGCCCCCGTATCTAAGGAAAGATATATTGGCATTGGAGGCAGTCCAGAGAAGGTTCGCTAGGCTGATTCCGGGAATGGAGGGATTTTCTTATAAAGGAGAGGTTCAGTAGGTTGGGCCTGTACTCATTGGAATTTAGAAGAATGAGAAGCAATCTTATTGAAACATATAAGATTCTTAGGAGGCTTGACAGGGTAGATACTGAGAGGTTGTTTCCCCTTGGGGCAGAGTTTAGGGCCAGAGGGCATAATCTTAGAGTAAGGGGGTCGCCCATTTAAAACAGAGATGAGGAGGAATTTCTTCTCTCAGAGGGTAGTGAATCTGTGGAATTCTTTACCGCAAAGGTTGGGTCAGTAAGTATATTCAAGGCTGAGATAGACAGATTTTTAATCAGTAAGGGAATCAAGGGTTATGGGGAAAAGGCAGGAAAGTGGAGTTGAGGATTCACAGATCAGCCATGATCTCAGTGAATGTCAGAGCAGTCTCGATGGGCTGAAAGGCCCACTTCTGCTCCTAGGTCTCATGGGAGAGAAGTCTAGTTGGTTGGCTGGAGCTTGATGTAGGTTATATATTGATAACCAGACATGCCTCTTCATAAGACGTGCAGCTGAGCAGAGGTCCCACTGTAATGATGCCCAAATCTGCATCAAACGTGCTGATCAAACAGGTCTTTAGCAGACGGATGATTGGACAATGCTGACAGCTTATCAAAAAGGTGGCACTTCTGTATGAATTTATAGCACAAGTTTATTTTAATATGTGCCAACATGCAAATGAGCAGCATGAATTTACTGTATCTGTGTTTGTTGCAATGCTCTTGTGTTCCTAGTGCTCTTTTAGAACCTGTTATGTCTCCTAATGTATCTCAAAGTGCACTGATCCTTGGGGTTTGTGACAATCCAATTGCCCCATCATCTTTTGAGAATGAAGAAAGCCTTTCATGTTTCACCATGAGCTGTGTCACTTTAAGAAAATCATTCTCAGGATATAAACTTGGTATCAAGTTTGGCATTTATTGCATATCGTTAGTTGCCCTTAAAAGGTAAATGGGGTTGCTGCAGTCCATAAGTTGATAGCAGTCCTGCAATGTTGTTAGGACATTGACCCAGCAACAATGAAGGAATAACAATATAAGTCCAATTCAGAACGGAATTTAGCTTGGATGGTGGTGGTCTTCCCATGTACCTGAACAGATCCTTCACAGAGATGGTGGGTTTGAGACCATCACTTTCAGAAGCTCCCATTCAAAATGTTTTGGATGTATCCACCTGGGACTGGTGCTAGCTTTGGTGGTTATCCTGTTTAATTGTCAACAGAAGCAGAAAACCTGACTTGCCATCATGCGACCATGAAGCATGTAATTAAGGAATGCTGGACCACAGAACAATGCACTTAACTGAGTTCCTGCAATTGGTGTTTCGGAGTTCTGATGAGTGAAGACCGGCCCCTCCACAACTTCCGACATTTTGTATCCTAAGTGCACTACAGCTGCTGGGTGATTATCATGTGCATCTTGAACACTATGGTTTCACTTAGTGTTGCTAATACATTATTTACCAGAACATCCACATGATGTACATCAGACCTGAAGCTGTTGATACCTCTTGAATCACTATGTTGTTGCTTGGGATCTGGGCAATAGATTCATTTCCAGTTCTTGTCTTCCCTCATGATGCTCTCTCTAAAGCCATATGGTGAACACACCCAGCACGTTATTCAGCATCCTCTGTCCAAAGAGCCCTGTACAGGCTCTTAATTCTTCAGCTATGGCAGAACTTCTTGTTTCCTTGTTGAGCACCTTTGGGCCTCTCTGAAGACTCACCTGCTCTTATCCTATGACCAGTGGTGCCATTATCTTCATGCTTTGTATCGCTAACTTGAGAAGTGGGTAATGTGTGCTCTGTGGTTTCTGTGCTTGGAGTGTAAGAGGGAAGCTCCCACTGCTATTCCTCCTGTGAAGTGCCAATAGCTGCACTTGCTGAGCTGTGAAGAAATTTATATGTACAGTATGAGTATTGGCCGGCACAAGTAATGAAAGAACATTATTATCGTACAGTAATGGCAGCTCTTACTGTGAAGCTGTGACGTTTGCCACAGAAGGTATTATACTCAACCCACTGCACAATTGTAGGCCTGTGTGTGGGGTCCAATCCAATCCATCTTAGTGACCATCTCACCCAGAAAAGACTTGCACGCAGTCAGTTCGCAGTGAACAGGACTCTCTGGACAGCATGATGTTCTCTCGGCAACCTCCATCTCTGGTGTGATGTTGAATGTCACTTTGATCTGGAAGAAGCAACAAGTGGAATTCTAAACATGGAGCTGATAGGCAAATAAGGGCATTAACTTTGTTTATGTGGGTGAGTCAGGCAATAGTACTTCAGGTCAACAGGACATGTTTCATTCACAGCTGCTGCGCCAAACCACAGAGGCATGGCCATTCACTCACATAATTACAACACAGGTCATAACTAACAGAATATGCTCACTTATCTTAACCACTAGAGGCTTCATCTCCAATTTGTGAATTACAACTGATTTTATTACAGTATGCTTTTCTACAAAATGTCTATAAAAGCATAGTTGATTTTCTCCCACTATTGGAAGAATTCCCGTCGTGGGGTGGGGGTGGGGGGGGGGGGGGGGGGTGGAGGGGTGGGGAGTGCAGCAGCGGGCGCAGGCAGGTGCGCGCCGCCATTTTATGTGGGTGGGCCAATTAAGGCCCGCCCAGCGTGACGTCCACCAGGAAGCGCTATACACTCCCTGTGCAGGCAGGTGGGGATTCCCTCAGCCGGGAGTGCTTGAAAGAACCCGCTCATCTCCCTGAGGCTAAGTGCTGCCTTAGGGAGATCGGTGCCAAATGTACAAATGGTAAAGGTACAAAAACAAAATGTCCCTGACTTTATGTCCATCACTTCAAGTCAAACATTTATTACATTTTTAAAAGCCCTCATGAAACCTGATCCCGCCCGTGGATGAGGTTTCATTCTCTTTCTGAAGCCCGCTAGGACCCCCAGCCTGCCCGCCGACCTTTGGACAGGGAGGTCCATTAATGAGATTAATGATTTTGTCAATAGCCTCAATAGGCCGTTGACAGGTCGGCGGGTGCACAGCTGGTTCAGCTGCGCCCCTGTTAACCTGAAAATTTAAATGGGGCGCAGTGATGTCGGGAGTTCCGCCTGACATCATCCCGCGTCATTTTACATGTCGGTGAGGGGCCCCACCCCCTGCTCGCCAACCTAAAGATCCTGCTCCATGTGTAGAGGACATATTCATTTAAACCACAATACTATGTTTGGCTCATGCAAGAGTTTACAAAAAGTTTGCAACAGTTGCTATAAAGAATGTCTGAACTTTTACTCTTTCTATAGTTACTGTTATCTTACCTTAATAGCTTTCCAAAGCTTGATAAAATTGTTGGATTCCTCATGAGTGTCCTAAGGATTAGGGACAGGGTGGTGACTGGATAATGCCAGACACGCTAGCGATGTCACCCAGATCCAAAAGGATTTTTCTGTCCAATGTTGCATCAACCAATTCAGACAAAGTTTTGTCAGCAAATTAATATTTTTGTTTCTACTATAGTGTCCTCCCTGAATTGTGATCTCCACAACAGAACTGATACCGATCATCGATATTATCCTCATCAAGTGACAGGTGGTTTGCTTTTCATCTGTTTTGACGTCTATTCTCAAAATACTGTACTCTACCTGTTTGCTCTGCTGACTCTCTGACATACTAAACATTTCAATGTGCTGCAATTTAGTTGAACAACTTTGCATGAAAATAATTTTGTCACAATAAATACAATGCCTTTATAATTTGTGGATTGATGGTTACACTGGCTCATCGTCACAACTGAGTATACAACAATGAATCTGAGTTCTCAATCACCTAACACACACATGAACAATTATCAGTACCAATAGTATTTCCACAAGCATTGTAATTGTGCCAAACACAAATATGCCTCCTAAATCCTCATGTTCTTGCGCCTCAATAAATATTGTTTTGGTACTTTTAAATAAATGCTACTTATTAGGTTTATTTAATGTACTGGCACCAATAGGAAAGTGTTCACTTTAATGTGTGATGTGACACTCATGCATCATCTCAAACTGTTTCCCTCCATTCGTGGCAGACCTGTAATCACTGGTATCCGATGTCTATTGCCAAATGCTGTCTCTAGATACAACATAAGGAAGGATCACACTTGTACAGCTGGTGTTTTTCACACCATGTGAAAAAGTACAAAAAACTCATCAGTGTTTACTGAAATTCCCACTAGGGCACAACTCTTGATGTTCAGATTGTCACACATGGATTCCTACTGATCATTTCAACTAGTTTCAACAAGATAAAGGTTAACACTCATTTTCCAGAATGATGCTGGTTTTCAAATTTTACCCTTGTGAAACTGTTATAAAACTGTAACATTGACAAGATTTAACAAGTAACAAATAACATTAACAATTAACATAACTTTAATAACCAGTACAGGGGAGACAGTGGCAATGTCACCAGACTAGTGACCCAGAGATCTAGGCTAATGCTTCAAATCCCACTATGGCAGCTGGTGGAATTTAAATTCAATTAATAAATCTGGAATTTTTTCTTTTAAAAAACTGGTCTTGGTAATAGGGACCATGAAACCATTGTCAATTGTTGCAAACACTCATTTAGTTCATGAATGACCTTTAGGGAAGGAAATTTGCAGTCCTTATTTAGTCTGGCCTACATGTGACTCCAGACTCTCTGAAATGGACTTGCAAGCAAACTGCTACAAAGCCTATGAAAAGGAATGAAAGCAGACAAATCATCTGGCATTGACTATGGCAATTTCAGCCCTGTGCACCCTGCAAAGTCATCCTTACTAACACCAGGGAGAGCTGTCTCTCAGAATAGTCAAGCCACAGCCTGACATAGTCATCCTCACGGAACCATATCTTACAGATAATACCCCAGACATCACCATCACCATTGCCATCCCTGGGTATGTTCCATCCTACCAACAGGACAGATCCCTGTGTAATTCTGCCTAAAGTCTCGTCTTCACATTGAGGGTATCCTTCCTCAGGTTGAGTGGAACTACCACTCTGCTAAATGTTACTTTCAAACAGATCTCAAAACTGAGCATCCATGAGGCACTGTGGGCCAACAGCAGCAGCAGCAGAATTGCACTTGAACACAACCTGTAACCTCATGGCCTGGCATTTTGCCCACTCTACCATTACCAAACTGGCAGATCAACCCTGGTTTAGTGAAGAGTGCAGCAGGGCATGCTGGAAGCAGCACCAGACATGTCTAAAAATGAGGTGTCAACCTGGTGAAGCTACAACGCAGGACTACTTGTGTGTCAAAGAGCAGAAGCAGCGTGCGAAAGACAGAACTAAGCGATCCCACACCAACGGATCAGTTCTAAGCTCTGCAGTCCTGCCACATCCAGTCGTGAATGGTGGTGGACACATAAACAACTTACTGGAGGAGGAGGCTCTACAAACATCCCCATCCTCAATGATGGAGGACCCCAGCATATCAGTGCAAAAGATAAGGCAGAAGTCAGAAGTGCCGAGTGGATGATCCACCTTGGCCTCCTCCAGAGGTCCCCAGCATCACAGATGCCAGTCTTCAGTCAATTCGATTCACTCCAGGTGATATCGAGAAACGGCTGAAGGCACTGGATACTGCAAAAGCTATGGGCTCTGATAATACACCAGCAATAGTACTGAAGATTTGTGCTCCAGAAGTAGCTGTGCCCCTAGCCAAGCTGTTCCTGTACAGCTACAACACTGGCATCTACCCAGCTTAGTGGAAAATTGCCCAGATATGTCCTGTACACAAAAAGCAGGATAAATCCAACATGGCTAAATACTGCCCCATCAGTCTACTCTCCATCATCAGCAAAATGATGAAAGGGGTCATCAACAATGCTATCAAGTGGCACTTAGTCAGCAATAACCTGCTCACTGACGCTCAGTTTGGTTCCGCCAGGGCCACTGACCTCATTATAGCCTTGGTTCAAATGTGGACAAAAGAGCTGAACTCCTGAGGTGAGATGAGAGTGACTGCTCTTGACATCAAGGCAGCATTTGACCAAAGCTGGAGTCAATAGGAATCAGAAGGAAAATTCTCCACTAGTTGGAGTGATACCTAGCACAAAGGAAGATTGTTGTGGAGGTCAGTTATCTCAGTCCCAGGGCATCACTGTTCCTCAGGGTAGTGTCCTTGGCCCAACCATCTTTAGCTGCTTCAGCAAATATCTTCCCTCCATCATAAGGTCAGAAGTGGGGATGTTCACTGATGATTGTACAATGTTCAGCACCATTTGGGACTCCTCAGATACTGAAGCAGTCCATGTCCAAATGCAGCAAGACCTGGACAATATCCAGGCTTGGGCTGACAAGTGGCAAGTAACATTCACACCACACAAGTGCCAGGCAATGACCATCTCCAACAAGAGAGAATCTAACCATTAGCCCTTGATGTTCAATGGAATTAACATCACTGAATTCCCCATTAACAACATCCTGGGGGTTACCATTGACCAGAAAGTGAACTGGACCAGCCATATAAATACTGTGGCTACAAGACCAGGTCAGAGTTTAGGAATCGTGCGATGAGTAACTCACCTCCTGACTCCCCAAAGCCTGTCCACCATCTACAAGGCACAAGTCTGGAGTGTGATGTAATACTCCCCACTTGCCTGGATGAGTATAGCTCCCACAACACTCAAGAAGCACAACACCATCCAGGACAAAGCAGCCACTTGATTGGCACCACATCCACAAACATTCACTCCCTCCACCACCGACGCACAGTAGCAGCAGTGTGTGTACCATCTACAAGATGCACTGCAGGAACTCATCAAGGCTCCTTAGACAGCACCTTCCAAACCCACAGCCTCTACCATCCAGAAGGACAAGGGCAGCAGATAGATGAGAACACCACCATCTGGAAGTTCCCCTCCACGTCACTCACCATCCTGACTTGGAAATATATCACCGTTCCTTCACTGTCGCTGGGTCAAAATCCTGGAACTCCCTCCCTAACAGCACTGTGGGTGTACCTACACTACATGGACTGCAGCGGCTCAAGAAGGCAGCTCACCCCCACCTTCTCAAGGGCAACTAGGGATAGGCAATAAATGCTGACCCAGCCAGCGAAGCCCACAGCCCATGAATGAATAAGAAAAAATATAATAACATATTTTTAAAAATCATAGAGAAGAAGCTTTGCGATGAATTTTCAGGGCCTGACTGGGCCAGAACAGAAGTGGGCAGCTGGGGCATTGTACATCTGAATATTCCACCTCTTTTCCTGGTGTGAGAAAGTTTTCTCGAGGGCAGGGGGAAAACAGGCCGGGAACTCACCTGCTGTCCGGTTCAGGCCAATTCCAATAGTTAAGGACGTGTTAAAAACCTGTTTGCCTAAACATTTTGGATTTTCTTATTGGTGGCTGGCTCAGGCCTGCCGAAGGCAGGTGAGCGCCATGTTGGGGGCTGTCATGGAGGCTGGAAAAGTCTCTAATGATAACTATATTGGCTGATAGGTGCAAAAACTTACCCCTTTGAAGTAAGAGTTAGAGCAGTCCGTCACAGGACAAGGGTACAGTCAGCAATAAGAACTTTGTCAAGTCAGGGTCATCACCATCCTGGTATCTTGTGGGCATCAGAGCCGTGGGCAAGGTCGCTCGGACACCACCTGAGCAACAGGAACCGCGCCTGGAAAGGGGTGCTGCACCCTTGGAAATAGAGGCCATTGGGGACGAAGGACAGCAGCATACACAGGAAGGGCAGTGTGACAGGCATCGGGGGCTACAGGAGAGGGAGACACCATCCCAAACAGAAGATCCATGGGCCGAGGTAAAGAGACCTGGAAAAGACTGAAACCAGTGCTGAAGGAGGCTGAGACTCTCTGGGCAGACAGCCACTGGTATCTGTCCCCTGGTCAGTGCAGACCTCTGTGGCATCTCACTGGCAGCTGCACATTGGTGCATCACCCAGATGATACATGCCCTCTTCACCAAAACTGGACAACACATCAGATTCAAAACTGATGGGGCATTGCAGAGTCAGAGGGCAGTAGGTCAGTGCCTGGACTGACTGGGTGGTGCCCGTCCATACCCTCCTGCACTGGTCTTGGTCATGTTGATGGTTTGCTCCGCTTTCCATAACATCAGCCTCCAGGGAGGTGTGGACAATGAGGATGGCGAGGTCCTGGAGGGGGACAGTTCATCGGGGAAGGAGCAGAGGCAAGAGAGGAGGAGGAATTGGAGATGGAGAGAGGTGATGCTGAACAGAGAGGTGCCCCTGCAACATGATGAGGTGACCTCCTCCTCCCACCCTCAGGGAAGAGGTTTTCCCTCCTCTCCTACCAGACCTCAGGCTTCCTCGTGGTGAAGTGGTAATCTCTGGCACAACTCTCTCCCTTAGGACAAGCAGCCTTAGTGAGGGCTGTTGTTAGTGTCTGAATGAGCCCCATCTCCATTCCTGCACCCTCTGGCTTGAATTGGATCAGAAACCTGTCTCCATATCAATTACGGGCTCAACCCCCTCCCCCCATGAAAATCTGAACTTCAGTCAGTTTCTCAGTGAAGGCTGCTTTCTGGCACAGAAACAATCAGGGTGAAAACCCAGCCCTTCCTCTGATACAAACTCCATGCCATTAACATCAGATGCATGAACATGGAGCTATTGGGGCAGGTTCTGGTTAACTCCCCATCTGATTGGCAAGTACTAACCAAAACACTGCAGGAAGATATGGACAGCATTAAGCACTAACTAGGTAGATGATATTTCTTCAGTGATAAGGTGGCAAAAGTTAACAAGAGGTTGAGATGTTTCTCACTCACCTCAATATTCAGTGGAAGTTTAGTTGCCCTTCAAATTAGACTGGGATGAACAATAAGAAAGCTGACTGGAAGGGTTGGTAGATCCTCAAGATCCTATATTACATGGTATACAAATGCTGCCCCAAAAACTCTAAGAGCCTAGAGATGCAAAACCCTCACTTTTTGAATGATTAGGTCCAGCCGCTCTGCAAGTGGGAAGGTTGGCCATTAACGGAGTATATAGGATTGGAATTCGGGGTGGAGCTTAGTTATGCCAAGCTCTACCCATTTTACCGCCAGCCCACATTTCCAGCCAATTCTGCAGGAGACATAGAATATCTCTGTTAACGTACAGGCAGCCAAAGTTGGGCTGCACTTTTCCATCCCTAGTGCTCAGATTTACTAAGGGTTTGAATCAATTTAACAGTTAAAAAGTCAGCTTCAGCAATGCAGTTGATTAATGTGTCACTCAGTCTGGCATAATGAAGCGGCAGAATTTAATAACAATGTTTTCACCATGTCCCTTCAACATGGACCCCTATTCATGCTGTAATCAGCACCATAATTGCCACTAGGACCCACTAAAAATATTGAAATGCCCCTCTCCCTACGATACCAGAGGTAAAACCTTGGGCAGGCAGTAGCTTCGCTCAATTATATGTCCTCCCAAAACAACCCCCTCACCCTCCAAAATGTCTGCCTCCTATGTCCATCTGGTAGTGCCATGAAGAGGGCCAGTTGTCACGTTAGAATGAAAGGAGAAATTGTTGTATAGAGCAATGGACTGGGTGAGTGGAGGTCATCCCAAATTGCATCCTGTATGATGCGAAATAGACCAGTCTTTGCTATTAGCTCTTTACAAGATTGTTAACCAAGAAGCATATAGTAGGCTCTGGGCCTTCATCTGCAATTTCAATTGTGTATATCCCCAGCACCAAACATACTAGTCCTGATGAAAGGTCTCGACTTGAAACGTTAACTCGGTTTCTCTCTCCACAGATGTTGCATAACCTGTTGGGTATTCCAACATTTTCCATTTTTATACCCAACACCTGCCATTCTTACAGTTGCCAGCAAATATATTCAGAGGCGAAGATAAGGCTAAGAAAGTTAAATATATTCTGACTGGATAAAACCTGAAGGGTTGTGTGGGTGGGGGAAGGGTGCAGAATACAGCACTGGGTGGGGGGGTGGGGGGGGGTTGTGTGGGTGGGGGAAGGGTACAGGTTACAGCACTGGGTGGGTGGGGGTGGGGGGGGTGTGTGGGTGGGGGAAGGGTGCAGGTTACAGCACTGGGTGGGGGGGGCGGTTGTGTGGGTGGGGGAAGGGTGCAGGTTACAGCACTCGGTTGGGGGTGGGGGGTTGTGTGGGTGGGGGAAGGGTGCAGGTTACAGCACTCGGGGTGGGGGTGGGGGGGGTGTGTGGGTGGGGGAAGGGTGCAGGTTACAGCACTCGGTGGGGGGGGGGTTGTGTGGGTGGGGGTGGGGGTGGGGGGTGTTGTGTGGGTGGGGGAAGGGTGCAGGTTACAGCACTCGGGGTGGGGGTGGGGGTGGGGGGTGTTGTGTGGGTGGGGGAAGGGTGCAGGAGGAAAATTCTCTCCGATTTTAAAATGAAGATGAAGGGGCTGGATGTGGAGGAAGTGAATAAGCAGGTGGAGGGAAGCAGTGGACACAATTGTACTCGAAGGGAATAGCAATCTAATTCAACTAACAGGGTATAGAAAATATAGGAGGAGGAATTTCTGTTCAAAGTGCTCCTCTTTATTGGAGACAATTAAAATTTTAATAGATATTTTTCAGTTTTCTTCAGGAACCATTGATTTTACAGCTGAATGGAGGCCCCACCAAAGAGGAGCTTTGACATCCTCAAAGCCTTGCTGTGGTTTTGGAGATTTGGGTTTGCAGCCCATCAGTGTGACAGGATTACGTGGCTCCAAACTGATCTCTAATAATAGGCTCTGCCCTTTGCAATGGAACCACTTTGTGGTTTGCAGAACCAGTCACTCATTGAATAAAGTTGCTGGACTGAAAGGTGACTTCATGCTTAGTAAATTTTTGAAGTGCAGCCTTTTCTCACATTCTTGCTGCTTTTATAAAATGCTCATGGAGCGAACATACTGCTCAATAACTCCTTTATTTCATTTAGGGAATTATGACCAGCTTATTTTCTCTATTCAAAGTACTAACTTACAATGCTTTTTCTATTCACCATACTTTTGACCATTATTTGAAACTAACTCATTTCAAAATCTTTTGACTTGCCTTTATGAATAAATTTTAAAAATACTTAATCTAAACAAAGACGTTATCATCAAGTATTTTCCCATGGCAAGTATAGGATTATAGCCAATGCAAAAATAAAGTTCAGTGATCAGCAAAAAAAGTCATGTCTTGAGCGTGCCAACATAATAAGCTCCTACTTGATGCCATAAAAGAATCAAAGACTTTAGCCCCGGATCCGTGACAAGATTATGTGCCTGGGTTTTGTATTTATCTCCTACAAGGCTTAACATTTCATAGATATTAAAATGGATTGCTGTTACCAATGGAAAGATCTGCAGTGATAGTAAGGTAAAAACATGCATTTTTAAAATATAAGGTATTAGCGTTCTGCACGTCAGGTATTTAAATCCTTGTCACTACTAAGAAATTGGCAGCTTTCCCTAGATTTGGGGAAGATTCCCTTGGATTGGAAAAATAGCAAATGTAACTCCTTTATTCAAAAAGGGAGGGAGACAGAAAGCAGGAACCTACAGGCCTGTAGATCTGTCATAGAGAAAAATGTTAGAAATTATTATTAAAGATGTTATAACAGGGCATTTAGAAAAAATTCAAGGTTATCAGGCAGGGTCAACATGGTTTTTAAAAGGGAAATCATGTTAAACCAATTTATTGGAGTTCTTTGAAGGAGTCAAATGTGCTGTGCATAAAGGGGAACAGGTGGATGTGCTGTACTTAGATTTCCAGAAGGCATTTGATCAAGTGTCACATCAAAGGTTATCACAGGAAATAAAAGCCCATGGTGTCAGGGGTAATGTGTCGACATGGATAAAAGATTGGCGAGCTAACAGGAAGCAGAGAGTTGGCATAAATGGGTCTTCTTGCAGATTGCAGAGTTCTGAGATTCAGAGGGATCTGGGTGTCCTAGTGCATGAATCACAAAAGGCAAATATGCAGGTACAGCAGGTAATTAAGAAAGCTAGTGGAATGTTATCGTTTATTGTGAGGGGAATTGATTACAAAAGTAGGGAGGTTATGCTTTAATTGTACAGGACACTGAAGAGACCACATCTGGAGTACTGTGTACAGTACTGGTCTCATTTAAAGAAAGGTAGAATCATAGAATTATACAACACAGAAACAGGCCCTTCAGTCTGTGCCAGCCATCAAGCATCCATCTATTCTAATCCCATATTCTAGCACTTGGCCCATAGCCCTGTGTGCTATGGAGTTTCAAATGCTCATTTAAATACTTCTTGTAAATGCATTAGAAGCAATTCAGAGAAGGTTTACTGGACTAATACCAAGAATTGGGGGATTGTCTAATGAGGAAAGGTTGGACAGGTTAGGTTTGTATCCACTGGAATTTAGAACAGTAAGAGGTGACTTAATTGAAATCTTTAAGATCCTGAGAGGTCTTGACAGGGTGAATGTGGAGGATGTTTCCTCTTGTGGGAGAATCTAGAACTAAGGGTCACTGTTTAAAAATCAGGGGTCACTCATTTAAGACAGAGATGTGGCAAAATTGTTCCTCTCAGAGGGTTGAGTGTCTTTGGAACTCTCTTCATCAAAATGCAATGAAAGCAGAGTCTTTGAATATTTTTAAAGCCAGACTAGATAGATTCTTGATTAGCAAGGGGGTGAAAGGTTATCGGGGTTGGCAAGCATGTGGGGTTGAGGTTACTTTCAGATCAGCCATGATCTTATTGAATGGCGGAGCAGGTTCGAGGGGCCAAGTGGCCTCCTCTTGCTCCAAATTCATACGTTCATATGTTAGCACCAACAATTTACAATACACATATTTAAAAAGCCAGTATTGATAAGGTTGTAAAATAAATTGGTTTTCAGAAGTTACTAAGTCCAATGTCAAGAGGGAGCTGATTTAACATCAATAGATACAATCATAAATGCTTAACGATCTTAGCCTGGTAATTATGCAATGTGATGTTATCATAGCAACACTTAGTGCAATCACATTCACTCCTTTGTCTACTATTTGCAAAGGTACCAATCTGTTTAAGACACAGCTACATCAGAGAATTTTTGAAACAATGCTTCTAAGTTGCATGGTACTCGAATCAGTGAGGTTTCTCAAATGCTTGTCCAAGGTGATGTATAATTTGGATGATTCACTGGTTCTCCTATGGGCTCTCATTGAAGATGAGCATACTGACTTCCATATCTCTGCTTAAGTCATGCATCTGGGATATTTATGAATGTGCAGTGATTTAGCTAATGCACCCTAACAATTGGTGGTTTAATGTCCTCCATGCTTAGTGATTGCTCAGATGCTGGTTGTGCGATAAATGATGGTGGTGGAGGTATCTCTGTATCTGCGCTGAAGCTTGGTCTAGTTGGGTTGGATATATGTATAGCTCCTGGTGGAGTGTGTGGAGTAGTAATGCTTTCCCATCCTTCTGTAAAACGACAAAATGGATAGATATAAGTAAGGCTTCATTTGAGTTGATGAATCTCAGTCGGAAGAACTTCAAATGTGTAGGTAATGAAAACAGAAGATGCTGCAAATGCTCAGTACATCAGGCAGCATCTATGGAAAGAGAAACAGTTAAAGTTTCAAGTTGATGACCTTTTGTCAGAACCGGAAAATCCAGAGGAGTAATTTTAACCTCCAACTTTTTCCAGTTCTGATGAAAGGTCAATGAGCTGGAACATTAACTCTGTTTCTCCCTCCACAGATGCTACTTTACTTGATCAGTATTTCCAGCATCTTTGTTTTTAATTATCCACATAATTTTGTTTTTGAGGGGCAATTAATGTTGCGTTTAAAGCAAGCGCTATCATATATACGTTTTTCAAATACTTTTTATAGATCGGTGTTACTATCTATTAGGTTGTGGTGGACATTATCACAATGGGGGAGGGGAATATACTTATTGGTATATAAGTCCCACTTCGCTTCATTCATCCCCCCACTCCCCCACGTCTCTAAGTTCTAGTAAATTTAATAGACCTTGTAGCCCATCAACCAGCCAAACATCATCCTGGGCAGGCAGGGAAAGGATGGTGATTGTTTTGTGGTCTGTGCAACACCTAGGAACATGTTCACTTCTTTCTAGGTTCTTTCTACTGCAGAGATGACAATCACCCTGTGGTGATCTTGCCCTGGCCTGGATTGTGAGTTGGGGTTTGTGTTCCAGGGCTGAAAGCTGCCAACTTGCTGACCAATGGTGTAGTGAGCTCTAATTCTGAAACTCCCAACTGACACACTGAGATTACCAATAGTTTCTTTCCCTATAAAAGAATCAACAAGATAATTTCCTATTTACCAAAGTGCTAGATTGTGATTATCACGGCTCACTCTGATTAAACTCCAGAATGGCAGCTACTGGGCAATTTCTGTATTCCTCAGTGTTGATAGGTTGAGCAGTTTGTGCACACGATTCCTCTGTTAAAGGCACTTGACAGTTAACACTGGCTGCTCATTCCCAACATTGGTCATGTTGTAACATCAGTGACTTAGTTAACCAGCTAAAATGCTGCTAATCACTGTGGTACATTGACACAGACAGGAAAAGTTGGAGCAGATGTGAAACATAATTTAGTTACTGTTGTTTAGGCAAGGAAATAATAAGGTCTGATTCACGGATGCCTGTGTCAGTAAACTTGTGCCAGGAAGTAAATTTGTAAACATTAGCTGGGATCTGTTTTACCATTTTTGTTTGTATTTCTCATAAAAATTTTTAACTAGACAATATTTGTTGATGGGATATTCAATCCATCTCAGCTACAAAATCATGCTTGCTTTGATTTATTTGAAAACAAAAGATACAGTAAATATAATTCATCTTCATGAGAAGCAACACGATATTGAACAATAATGTACAATACATATTGCTTTCCAAATTTTCACCTTTAATGCTTTAGATGCTTCAATAGATAAAATTACATTCCTTTTAAAATGTTAATATGCATGCTGAATCAGGTAAAGGCATTACCCAATGCAGCACAATCTGTATTGACCAGAAGTTCTATTGCTGCTCCATACCTGTGTTGGATGACATCAGCGAGAGTAGCAATAGGCTCCAAGATTGACAGCAACGCCTCAGAGTTGGAATGGTGAAAATAAAGTATAATTTGTGCACCTGGTTATTATCCAGTCATACTCCTACTGAAAGCATGCATGTATGGGCGCCCCTATGAGCAGGCTCAAGTGTGATGACCTTCGTGGTGGAATAACCTGCCAGCTCTTTATGTCAAGGTTCATTAAAGAAGCACTGCCACTTGGGCCAAAGCACCCGAAGTATCTTGGTACCTGCACAAGTGTATTTCATCAAAAATCAATCTTAAAGAATGAGAGAACATTGAAATATATAAATACAGTATATATTTCAAAAATACATATGTACAACTGAATAGTTTCCTTGAGTAAAGAAATTGATGCTTTAGGCAAAACCAAAGGGGTTGCTATTTGTAACCAATTGTTAATTCACAGTGAATATTAATTAACTGGGAATAAAAGAATACTGTATTAGTCTTACCTGTAAAAACTAAGCTGATATCTTCCAATTCTTCTGAGGGAACTTTAAAACTAAAGGATTCATTGTAGAATGGATCTATGGTGCCCTTCATGCAAGATGTTTTTTTTGTTTTTACCAGTTTTAATCCATGCACCAGTTGAACTTTAACAAATGGATCTATCAAAGTTTAAATGCAGAACACGGTTAACATAGTCATAACCCATAATGTGTATGATCTGCCTTACAACAGATTTAAATATGAAATCCTTACCAATTTATTGTACAATAGTTACCACTAAAGTATTAATAAAACTCATCTTTACCTGATCCTTGGCTCATATCTGTCTGAAGGAGTTGCTTTGCCCTAATAATATCCACATTAAGTCTTCCTGCACTTGGCAAATAATTAAGAGAGATCAGTAGTTCTCCTAGTTCGACTTCATTCTATGAGAAAACAGTGTTGAATTAGAATACCAAACATTTGAACCAACGAATGTAATAATAACTCACATTTGGGAACAGGTTGGTTTCATATTTAGGATATGAAACATGTGCATGAAAAGATTTTTTTTAAATCATAGCCACATATTCACTCTCTGGCATTTTCATATATGACAACTAAGACGTTCCTGCTGGAACCAGTCACTTTTATGCTTTCCCATTTAACATTCTGGCCACAAAATTTGATTGTGCAGTACCCATATTTTCAACTCTACAGATGCCATTTTGCATCTAAAATGGTGTGTGTTCAGGCTTCTGGAGCAGGCTGTGCCGGCCACTGTTTTAATAGAGCGTAGTCCAGGAACAGGGATGAGTACCGGAGCTATGCGGATTAAGCAGATCATGGAACGCTGAATCTGGCTCAGTGGTGCTATTTTTTACCTGAATACAAAAAGTAACAGCCTCTTTCACTATTGCAAAACATTGCATTCAGCAACGAGAATTGGAACCACACCAGCGTTATTTACAAGGTTGGAAAGGGATGTTCAGTTTAATTGCTGATTGATTTCTATTGCCTGTTGTTGAGCTTGTGGAAGTGTTTGGTGGTTTGTCCAGCCTCTTAAAGTTGCGAAAATCCGCAGAAAGTGGTGTAGCACATGCTGAAGGTCTTGATCCTGACTTCAAGAGTTCTGTTCAGATCATTTCCTCCGAGACAGGGGTGCAGTAGCTTGCATCCTTTGACCTACACCACAGCAGGAGAATGAGCAGAGGCAACACAGAAGACGACAAATTGCTGGAAGAGGGAGGAGGGGGAGAGGATCCACCCAGGATCTCCAAAGAGCAATTCTCCTACCTATATCTCATTGAGGAACAGTGCTTCAGATGTTTTTGCTTCATCAAGGGAGGTGCTCACTGAAATCTGTCACTATTGCAACCTGAACTGCAGCCTCAGAGCAAGATGAGGATGGCATTGCCAGTGGCTATGAAGATGGCCATGAAGTCTTATACCTCAAGCACCTTCCAGGCTTCCAAGTAGTGATATTTTCATTGCCTTCTACTGTCACATAAGGAAAGTCCCTGAGGCTCTGTGTGCACAGGAGGTTGAATACATTTCATTCTCTCTTGCCAGCGAGAAGCAGACAGAGAGAGCACTTGGCATCTTGAGGATTGCAAACTTTCCCAAGATGCAGGTGCCACTCACTGTACACATGCCACTTTGTGGGTGGCATATTTTCCTGCAACTGCAAGAGATTCCATTTCATCAATGTCCAAACCGGTGTGCGAACGTACAAAGAAAATCATCAAGGTCAACGCTTGGCATCCTGAAGTAAGTCATGATGTCTTAATTCTATGGCAGCCCATTATGCCATCTGCATTTGACTCTCCATGACTAACCAGACTAACAAGGGCTCTTGGCTGACCACGTGGCTCATGACTCCAGTGCACAAACCATGCACAGGTGGGCAGCACACATTTAACAAAAGCCATGCTGTCGCACGAAACGTACTTGAGCAGAATGTTAGGGGATTTTAACAAAGTTAACACTGCCTGGGCCACTCTGGAAGCACCAGAACACGTAGCCAGGTTCTTGATGGTCTGCTGCATGCTGCACAATCCCACCACCTAAGGGCACAATCCTTAGTCAGGATTGGAGGAAGAGGAGGAAGGAGAGTAGGAAGAAGGGAGGAGGCAACCAACATATCCCCTCTGGGCTAGGCCCTGTGACAGTGTTGCCAGTGAACACAACTCCAATTTCCTATTCACTAACAGTCCCATATCTTCCTTCTGGCACTGACCATCCTGTTGCTCACAATGCTGAAATAAATGTCACCACAAAACAATCATTCTAAACTCACTTTAGAGATCAAACTTTGTCATATTCCATGCAAAAGTCAGCTGATCATCCCTATGCATTTCCTTAGCACCAGTGTGTCTTCAGCTGGCCTGGTGCTCCTGCTCCTGCACAGTGCTACCCCGGTGGCTGAATTATGGCCAGTGGGAGGCTGCTGACTTTCACTCGGGGAGACTGCAGTTAGCCTTACAGGACACTGTCGAACAGCTCTGGGCCTAAGTGGTCTGACTTCAATTTGCCCCACCTTGGCATGGGTGGCAGCAGTCTGGGCTGTCTGGCTGGCAACAGCCAAGTGGACTGGCAGGAGGACAGTGGTGGACCAGAAATGCTGCCATCCTACTAGAGAATAGCAGGTAATGTTCATTGGAGCCACTGCCCCAAAGTGGCACGCCAGAAATTCTAACAATGCATTGGTGGCCAGATTGCTGGACAATTGTGACGACCTACAAGCCTCTTTGAAGTCTGGTATCTGCAGCTATGATGGCAGCAAGCTGAGCTTGCATGACTTCAGTCTGAGTTTCCACTGCAGCCCCTCAGACATTGGGTGGCGTAAACCTGTGCTGCAATGGCAGCTGAGTCATTGGTCACCAGATACTGCACCATGGCTGGGTCCGCAAACGTTTTTATGGAATTGGCCACCACCTTCCAAACTGGAGAGACGGCCTCCAAGATCAGCACGTGGCCTGGTGACAAGTTGGTGCTGCACTCCTCCAGGGTCCTTGCGAGTGCCAGCAGGCATTCTCATACACACCAAGAATTCCAGTCTGCATACCCAGCAGCATCTTTTGTCGAAGGGTCATGAGGACTCGAAACGTCAACTCTTTTCTTCTCCGCCGATGCTGCCAGACCTGCTGAGTTTTTCCAGGTAATTCTGTTTTTGTTTTGGATTTCCAGCATCCACAGTTTTTTTGTTTTTATCTTTGCATCTTTCTGTATGCTGTCCCATTGACATCCTCATATGAGTCCTCTGCAGTAGGACTCATGTACAATCCTGCCCTCCAGTGAGCTGCACTCTCCAACATCTCTTCCCCCTGCCCTGGCTGCAGCCTACTCATGCCTGGTATCTCACAATGTGCAGATCCCACCTCTTAAGCTATTCTCTAAAGTATGCACAGTGCCAGTATCTGAATTGGTGGCTGAGAGTGTGAGAGCAAATGACCCTGTTTCTTCCTCATCACTGTCTTCCTGCTCTTCCACCTCTCTTGCTTCCAGCACT